>NC_091469.1:261702574-261947091 GCF_036971445.1 Narcine bancroftii
GTAGCATCATGCTAACATATACAGATGGACGGATGCCATTTGGTCCAGCATACTGCACCAGATGGGAAGGAATGAACCAACCTAATTACACTTGGTTTTTAGCCATGCAGCTCGCAACTCTTCCGAGATCAAAATATTGTGAGGTTTTCTGTCTCTACCACCCTTTCAGAACCATATTTTTATTGTCATGAACATGACATGAAATACGTTGTTTTGTGGCAGCATCACAGGTGCAAAAATTGCTATAAATTACATTAACAATAAACAAATTTGGGCAAAAGAAGAGAAAATGAAGTGATTCATAGTCTATTGAGAAGTCTGATGGCAGAGGGGAAGAAGCTGTTTCTGCACCGTTAAGGGTTTGTCTTCAGGCTCCTATACCTCCTAACTAATGGTAGCATTGAGAAGAGGGCATGGCCTTGGTGGTGAAGGTCTGTGAGGATAGAGACTGCTTTTTTGAGAGACGGCATCAATGGTGTACTCAATGGACTGAAGGCTGGTGCCCAAGATGGCGCTGGCCAAATTCAAAACTCTTTTTAGTCCTTTCCTGTCCTGTCCATAACCAGACAATGATGCAACCAGTCAGAATGCTCTCTACGGTACACCTACAAATTTGCAAGAGGCTTTGGTTACATACCAAATCTCCTCAAACCCATTTCACGAAGTAAAGCCGCTGGTGAGCCATCTTCATGATTGCATTGACATGGAGGCTCCAAGATAGATCTTCAGACATGTTGATACCCAGGAATTTGAAGTTCTTAACCCTTTCCACTGCTAACCTGATTTCCCCCTTCCTTAAGTCTACAATCATTTTTGCTAAGGTTAAGGGAAAGGTTGTTGACATCACTCAGCCAGCTGATTTATCTCGCTCCTGTTGCTTCCTCATTGATTGATCAGGCAGTGGTTTTCAGACCCTTATCATTTTCTGCTGAAAAGTGTTTTTTTTTATATCTCCATTCTAATCCTTCCTCCAGTTACTTTAAATTTCTTCCCCTTGATTGTTCACCCTTTTACCAAGGGAAATGCAAACTTCCTCTCTATCTGGGATCCTCACAATTTGATACATGTGTATTAAGTTGTCTCTTTGCCTTTGATCATTCCAAAGTAAGTAACCGTAATCTATCCATTCTTTTCCTATCGCTGACATTTTCCGGTCCTTGCAGCAGAAATTTGCAGATATCCTCTATTCTGTCTGCAACCAAATGCTGATTCAGGGAATTTAAACTGCACAGATAAAATTAGCTCTTCAGGGTCAGAGAGGTCATTCTGTAATGATATCTACCTTCATGTGCTATTAATGATTTATTTAGATCTTTTTCAGCAAATCACCATTTTATTTTCATTTGGAGAATTGTATAGAACAAAAACTGTAGCAAACTACTGATTCCCCATTGATTGCATTTGCCAAGAACAAAATACCACATCCAGTGGAGGATGAGGCTGATGGCATATTCTGAATATCTACATTTGGTTACCATGTGCAGTCTTCAGAAGTTTTATATGGAAACAACAACATGGAAAGATTTATTGTCTTTGCTGTTGCTAGTTAGGGTTAATGGCATCTGTCATTACAGAACTACTTGTAACTTATATTGACCACGCGTAGTGGTCAAAGTTTCTACACCAAAGGCAGAGTTCTGGACACTGATCAATAGATAGGAATTTGAGTCCGGCAATGGCAGCTGGGTAATTTAACCTTTAAGTAATTAAATCTGAAATTAAGCCAAGTCTAAGGAACAGTAACCAGGAAACTCGTGGATTATCATGAACATTTATCTCTCTGCGCACTTATTGCGTTTCAGGAAAGGAAATCTCATGTCCTTACTCTGACAGGTGTTTGTGACTCCAGTCCTATCAATTTGATTGACTCTCAGCTCCCTCCTTAGTTCAGGTATGGTAACAGGCCATTGTGGCCCATGATCCCATGCCGCCCAATTACACCCGATTGACCTACACCCCCAGTACGTTTTGAATGCTGGAAGGAAACCGGACCCCCTGGGTAAAACCCTCGCAGACACGGGGGGTGGGGGGGGAAGAACACAGAAACGTATTACAGACAGCGCGGGATAAAACCCCCAGTCCTGATCACTGGCACTGTAAAGGTGTTATGCTTGTGTACTGGACAATCTGATCATAGTTTGAGTACTTTCTACAATTGTAGTCATTATATTACAAGAGAGATCGGATTACACTGGAAAGGGTGCAGAGGCAGTTGTCAGGACTAGAAATTATAAAAATAAGGAAAGATTGAAATACAGTAGCTGGAATTTTTTTGATCAAAAGAGGATGAGATGCTTAATTGAGCTGCAGAAGATTATGATGGAAGAAAATAAATAGAAAAGACCATTTCCATTGGCAGAAGTTTTGTAAACAGGAGGACATAGAGTTAAATAATTCATAAATAAAAATAACAAAATTTACCCAGAGAGTGATTGGAGTCAGGAACTCACTGCCTGAAAGAGTGGCAGGCCAGAGACCCTCAGGGCATTTAAACAACATTGGAAGACCTCCAGCAGCGGTTCTTTTTCTTTCCACTCACATCCCACTCTAAGTAATCCCGATGCCATCGGTGCTCTGTGATTAGTAAGGGATTGCTTAAGGTGGGATGTGAGTGGAAAGGAAGATTGAGAATCACTGCTCAATTGTTACTGAAGTGTTTTGCTTGAGAAAAATTGTTATTGGCCCATTTCCTTTGGAGTTCTGAAACCGTGCACGTAACGAGTTAATTAGGTACAATTAAAACAGTGGTTTTCAAACTTTTTCTTTCCACTCACATCTTCTTTCTTTGGCTTGGCTTCGCGGACGAAGATTTATGGAGGGGGTAAAAAGTCCACGTCAGCTGCAGGCTCGTTTGTGGCTGACAAGTCCGATGCGGGACAGGCAGACACGATTGCAGCGGTTGCAAGGGAAAATTGGTTGGTTGGGGTTGGGTGTTGGGTTTTTCCTCCTTTGCCTTTTGTCAGTGAGGTGGGCTCTGCGGTCTTCTTCAAAGGAGGTTGCTGCCCGCCAAACTGTGAGGCGCCAAGATGCACGGTTTGAGGCGTTATCAGCCCACTGGCAGTGGTCAATGTGGCAGGCACCAGGAGATTTCTTTAGGCAGTCCTTGTACCTTTTCTTTGGTGCACCTCTGTCACGGTGGCCAGTGGAGAGCTCGCCATATAATACGATCTTGGGAAGGCGATGGTCCTCCATTCTGGAGACGTGACCCATCCAGCGCAGCTGGATCTTCAGCAGCGTGGACTCGATGCTGTCGACCTCTGCCATCTCGAGTACCTCGACGTTAGGGGTGTGAGCGCTCCAATGGATGTTGAGGATGGAGCGGAGACAACGCTGGTGGAAGCGTTCTAGGAGCCGTAGGTGGTGCCGGTAGAGGACCCATGATTCGGAGCCGAACAGGAGTGTGGGTATGACAACGGCTCTGTATACGCTTATCTTTGTGAGGTTTTTCAGTTGGTTGTTTTTCCAGACTCTTTTGTGTAGTTTTCCAAAGGCGATATTTGCCTTGGCGAGTCTGTTGTCTATCTCATTGTCGATCCTTGCATCTGATGAAATGGTGCAGCCGAGATAGGTAAACTGGTTGACCGTTTTGAGTTTTGTGTGCCCGATGGAGATGTGGGGGGGCTGGTAGTCATGGTGGGGAGCTGGCTGATGGAGGACCTCAGTTTTCTTCAGGCTGACTTCCAGGCCAAACATTTTGGCTGTTTCCGCAAAGCAGGACGTCAAGCGCTGAAGAGCTGGCTCTGAATGGGCAACTAAAGCGGCATCATCTGCAAAGAGTAGTTCACGGACAAGTTTCTCTTGTGTCTTGGTGTGAGCTTGCAGGCGCCTCAGATTGAAGAGACCACTCACATACCACTTTAAGTAATCCCTTACTAATCACAGAGCACTGATGGCATAGGGAATACTTAAGTGGTATGTGAATGGGAAGATAAAGGTTGAGAACCACTGACCTACAGGCTATGGCTCTAATGCTGGAAAGTAGGACCAGGATCTCTTCATCTGTGTGGAGGATGGTGACCTGTGCCAAAGTTTTTAATCATCATCCCTTATCAGCACTTCTGTGGAGAGAGAAAGCGATGGGAGCACAGTGGTTGTGGAAGAATGGAGCATGTTTTGAAAATCAAATCTTTTTTTGTATGTTAATTCCATAACTGACAATTGAGCCAACAACTGCTTTGATGGCAAGAAAAAAAAATCAACAAAAATAGCTGAGTACCCTGACACACAAGTGACTGGACATCTAGCACATAAACCATAAAGGAAAAATTGCAAGAATTAATTTCTCAGAATAAAAATTGTAGATTTTAGACTCCCTTATGACCATTCCACAGAAGTTAAAAAAAATATTTATAGTCATGGCATTCTTTCTTCAAGTGTGATATGAGATTTTATATGGCCTAATTCAAAAAACAGTGTATAAATTATTCAGTGCCCCCACCATGTTTTATTACAATATTTCAATCAGTTTTTTGAATTCTATGGAGAATGAGATGATGATACTTTAATTAGCTTGTTGATCATAAAGAATTTAGTCGTCAAGTAAACATGACCTAGGCTAGTAGCCAGATGTAAGACAGCGCAAAATATGTGATAATGCTCATTATTGTTTGTGTTAATCTTTTAAATCATGTTTTAGAGTACAGAGAGCCCTTTAGCCCAACAGGTCCGTGCCATTTATGAAGTAACTATCTATGAGCGTCTCGTTTATCAGCTCTAGGTCTGAAACCTCTTATAATGTGATGATTCCTGTTGTGAGAGTACCTGCCTCCACCACCCCTGAGGCAGTGTGTTTCAGATTCTAATTACCCTCGGGGTGGGGAAAAAAATCCTCTTCCAAACTTCTTAGCCCTTACCCTAAACCTATGCACTCTGCTTGAGTCTATTAAGGGTTAACGTTTCTTATTATCTTGATTTTGTATACCTCCATCAGGTCACCCCGCGCTAAGGAGAATATGCCCTGCTATAACTGAAATGCTTCATTTAGACAACATCCTGCTGAATCTTCTTTGTGCAATTACGTCCTTCCGATAATGTGGCAACAAAGACTGCACACAATATTCCAATTGTGACCCAGTCAAAGATTTATAAATTTGCACCATAATTCTGCTGCTCTCGTGTTCTAATTTTTATGGCATGGTAAAAGACCTTTCAGCCCATGAACCGTGCAGCCCAAATTAACTTACTAACCCTGTATGTCTTTCTATGTCCAGTCTAATGAAGAAAGGTATCCTAAGTGCCTTTATCATAACCTGATCTGCCTGTTACCTTCAGAGATTCTTGGCCTTGAATACTAAGGTCCCTATATTCCAGGGATGGGCAAACCACAGCTTGCAAGCCACATGTGGCTCTTTGGCATATAATGTGCAGTTTGCGGAAATATATTCGCTGAGACAGAAATCATACGAGCTGGTGCTCACAATGGTAGTTTTAGTGGGCATGGCAAATTTGGCATGTGTATGTGTGCTTTTTGATTATTGAAACAAATTAGCGGTTTAAAAATTACACATGAATAAATATTATTGCATACATATATTTCTTAATATTTATTTAAATTTTTTGTAACAATGTGCATGTAAGAGTAAAAACCTGCATGTAAAATTTTTTTCTTGCAGCTCTCAAACAGCTGAAGTTTATCATATGCGGTTCTTGCGTTCAGCAGGCTTGGCCACCCCTACTCTGTAGGGTGCTACTATTTATTATGTATGTTCTGCCAACTGTATATTATTTCTGTATATTACCTCTCACCAATCAGAATTAAATTCCAGCTGACACTGCTCTGCTCATCTTACCATTTGATCAGTATCATCCCATACATAGCCTGTGACTATTCTCTTCATTATCAACAACAAATTCTTCTTAAGTTCATTTAAGTCTTACGTTTCTTTCAGATCGGCCAGATTGCGTAGATGGGAGAATCAGTTTCACCTTTTACTCCCATCTTAAGAACAGTAAAGAGATTTACGTCTCCACTCAAGCAGACAGGAAAATGCAGTCTGTGAAAGGACAGGTGAATGATATTCCATTTGCTTTGTTAAAATGGCTGTCAATAAGCATCTCCATTGATTAGATTATGCTCATTGAGTATATTTGCTCTTGGTGTCCAGGATCCAGGAAGGTTCTTCATCTGGGTTGCCTCTGTGGTGATACCCATCGTACAACAGATTGGCATGCTCTTTTTCCAGGTAGCTCATCACACACTGGGTTACAGTGGAATCACAACGTAACGTCTATAGAACTTGAACCAAAGCAGTATATTACACTTTCCATATCTTGATATTTAATCAGTTTGGGAAGGTTAATCAAGGAAATAGAACTCACATGCACTCAATATGATGAGCTACCCAAGTTCTCAATTTGCTGTCTAAATGAAAGCAATATTTTTTATTAGTGGGAATAGAAATGTATTGAAGCAATTGCAAAGGTTAAAAAAGATTCAAACACACATGGAATGACAGAGAATTTATGTACAGGAAAGGCATATCTGGCCATTTGCTCAGTACAGGATTATTTACACACAAACCTACCTCCTCATCTTTTGCACTTCATCCAAACCAATGAATCTGTCTCTTGAAAATATTTTATCAGGAATTCTGATTTCCAGTTTTTTGGTAAACATCATTTATTGTCATCATTTTGGATCATCCTAATGTTGCTTGTGAAAGACAATTAGAGTGAGAATGTCGGCTGCAAAATTGTCAGGGTCCCCTGACACACTGAAACTAATGTTGGTTTCAGGGCAGTTTCTCAATGGAGGAGATCCTTGTTGTCAGAACTGTTGCAATATAATGTGGGAATATTGAGCCAGCTCTTATCACTACACAAGCAGTTTCTTCCAGCTATAGAGAAGTGTTACTAATGAATAGACACTGCAAAGTGGGAGGGATAAGATGTGATAGTTCTAGAAGGTCCTCCTGGAGGTTCGGGAAGCTGAAGACACTGGTGAACAGTTGTGCCTACAGAAGGCCTGGACATGATCTGCCTGAAAGAAAAGTAGGCGAAGATTAAGTTCTTGAGAATGGGGTTTGGGTGACCACCATAAAGGGATAAGAGGTCCGCAGCCACAGGCCCCAATTGATCCTATAACTTGTAAGATGGGAGCAACCATGGTCCTGACTTCTGAAGACCGTAATTAAAGAAATAGATGTAGTTGTTGCTGAGGTAGTAAGTGGTATGTCTCGTGGGGGATAAAACACGTAATTTGACTGTTATAAACATTTTAAAGCTGTAATGTCTTCAATCTCAGCAAGACATGATCTCTTCTCAACATCAACATTTGAATAGCCTCAAGCTAAATAAAACACTTACCGTTTTTCTCTACCATTCCTTCCTCAGGAGAGTAATCTTGCTTTTAATAGAAATTTTTTTTTTCCTTTCATATTTTAGCCAATTTAGAATGGACTGTTTTTAACATTTTGAGTGAGAGGAGGAGGTATTATTGATTTATAAAGCATTATACAACGTTGAAGCAAGCCTTTCGACCCATCTCATCTATGCTGATAAAGTTGCCTATCTGAGCTTGTCTCGTTTGCCTCTAAACTTTCCCTATCCACTAAGTCCAAAATTTATTTTAAATGTCATAAATGTGTTCATATACACTCCACCCTCTGTGTGGAAAAAGTTGCCTTCTCCAGATCAGTTTTAAATCTTTCCCCTTTCACTTTAAATCTATGCCCTTTAGTTTTAGACTCTCCCACCCGAGGGAAAAGAATTTGACTATTCACCTTATCTATGCTGCTTATTATGTTTATACATCTATAAGATTATCCCTCAACCTTGAACTCCCCAGGAACAAATCCAAGCCCATCCAGCCTCCCTTTATCACTCAAGCCCTCCAGTCCTGGTAATATCCTTGTGAATCTTTTCCAGCTTAATGACATCCTTCCTCTTGCAGAGCCACCAGAACTGCACATCATACTTCACAGTGGTCTTATCAATGTCGTGTTCAGCTGCAACAGGACGTCCCAACTCCTGTACTCAGTTGCATATCTAATAAAGACAAATGTGTCCAATGCCTTCTTCATCACACTGTCTACCTGTATTGTGACTTTCAGGAAATGATGTACTTGAGGCCCAAGGCTTCACTGTTCTGCAACACTTTCCAAGACCTAACCACTTATTATTTATGTCCTGCCTTGGTTTGACTTCCCATAATACAACATCTGGCACTTTTCTCCATTAAGCTCCATCTGCTATTCTTCAACTCACTTTCTCAGATGACCAAAAACACACTGAAGTGTTAGATAACTTTCTTCACTGTCCACACTACCACCAATTTGGTGTCATCCACAGACTTACCAACCATGCTAACTACATTCTCATCCAAAGTGTTGAACTTTAAATGATGAACAACAAAGCGGTTCAGTTCATCTTAGTGTGTCTGATATTTCTCTGGTGTCAATCATGTACCTGGTGATGTCACAAATAATGCAGCCCCAGGTCCTTTCTTCCTGACATAAGTTGGAGCTTTTGGGTACAAGCAAAGACCTTTGTTGAACGTTCATTTTACATTGTGCAACTTGTTGAATTGATAAAGTTAACAATTATAATGAGTTTATTGCCATATATATTTGACAATGTACCTATACACTGGAGCCAGACAGGTACTTTATTTAAAAAAAAACATTTACAACAAATTAAATTAAAAATAATAAATTCAAAAGAGATAATAAATATTCACAGTTACCATAGTGCAAGAAAGCAACAGTTGCATTACAATAGGGTAGGCAAGTCTTTTTGTGGAATCGGAGAGGTTTATTATTAGCACATTAAGGAGGTGGTTCAAGAGCCTGAAGGAAATTGTTCTTGAATCTTGAGGTGCTGACGTTTGGGCTTTTCTACTTTCTATTTGAAGGTAGCAGTGAGAAGAGGTTTTGACCAGGGTGATGGGATCCTTTATGATGTTGGCTGCCATCTTGAGGCAGCACCCCACATCTTCAGTGGATGGGAGGTCAGACCCTGTGATGAACCTGGCTATGTTTTCGACCTTCTGCAGCATTCTGTATTCCCGGGTATTCGAATAGCCAGACCAGAATTTGTGTCCGTTTCAATGGACCTTCTGCTGGCTTCAGGGCCCCTGACCAGACCAGATTCAGAATTCATTCTGCAGGTCGCTGGAGCACACTCCAAAGGTCACAGAACATGTTTTTCTCAACATTTAGCTGAGTATCAGACCCAACAGTGCCGTGTGCTCTGCCCTATCATCCTCCCATTGCTCTTTTCCCTGGGGAAAAGGGAAGCACCCCAAAATCCTGAAGTGTAAGATAGCCAACACTTTTAAGGAGCAGGCAAAGCAGCTTCACGCTGATGCAGCAACTCGAATCTTAATGAGGACGAGTCCTGTTGATCTACTCGGAGGAAAAGTAATGGGGAGAATGAAAGCTCGCAGATTGCAGATCACACAAGTTACTCGGCTGGGTTAGCGCTCATTGCCCTTGTCCTGTTTGCCAAAGAATGAACCTGTTTTTGGGATGCTGAAGAGAGAATATAGGCCAAGGTACTGAAGAGTACTCTCCTGCTCTTCCTCAAAATAGTCTCCTCAAAGCAATAAAGCATTGTTCTTTTAAAGTTTTGGAACTGCAAAATTATCATTCTATTGGGCCTCTCTCTACATGATATCACATCAGACATTCATTAAGGAATCAGACATAAAGAAGATTTATTTTCCATGTTCAAAAGGTGCTTCTGTTGTTGGTGGCAGTTGAAGAAGAGGAAGTTAATACCTATTTATTCTCTTGATCCAACTCTGCTTTCAATTATATTGAAACTTGCAGCACTTAAATTTTACATGATTATTAATTTGTAAGTCTAGAGCTATTGTCCATTCCTAATAGTTCATCCATCTTTCAGAAAATTTGAGAATATTTGATTTTCAGAGCTGTGGTGAGGATTGGTGTGTGTGTGTGTGTTTCTTTTTATAATTGAGGGGAATTTGGATCAGACTGTTTCAGTTCTGTCAAGATTTTTTTTATTTTTGCTCCTTTGGATTGCTGCCCTACAAACTAACAACTATACTGCTCTTTGACGCAGAGTTTTTTTTAGCCTCTTTCTTCACGATTGTTCTTGTTAAATTTTTAAACCTGTTAAGTCAGCCCTAGACAATGAAACTTAAATGAAAAATGAACCAGCTTCAGTTAAAACCTCAGCATTATTTTAATCATTTTCCCAGTAACCAATTCCAAAAGAAAAATCATCGTTGACCCCAGGATGCTCATCAGTCACTTAGCAATATGGCAAGTAGTTGAAGAAATTCCTTGTCAATCAATAGTTCATATTTCCAATTGATTAATGCCCTTCAATGGAATGAGTTTCAGGTCCTTAACTTTTGGACCTTTTATGTTTGTGGTTCCTCAGTCCAAACAGGATGTCCCAGTTAAACTAAAACTTTGCTACTTGCATGTGAAAAATATCCTTCTATTTCTTGCCTATTTATGTCTATTTAGAAGACTCAAATACTACTTTTGTATCTGATTCCACCAGTATTCCTGGCTGCCAATTCCAAGGGTGGCATTGGGTTGGGTGCTGTTGGGTTTTGTTTTGTTAAGTTGATCTAAAGTTTTATTTGGGTTATTGTTTATGTTGGGGAGTTGTTAAGTTGAAGTTGGGTTTATTGGAGTTGGGGTGTTGTTGGGTGCAGTGTTCAGTTACCTCTGCCAAAAAGAAGTCTTGCTCCGCACATCTCCTTCAAAAATCCCTTATTCCACAGCTTAAATGTGTCCTCTAGTATGTGACATTTTTAATCTGGGTGAAAGATTCTGACTGTCTATCCTATCAATGCCTTTCATAATTCTATCAGATCACCCTTTAGCCTTTGATTTCCCCTCTCCCCTCCAACCTCCAAGAAAACAACCATGGTGTGCCCAACATCTCCTTGTAGTTCATGCCCTCTAAACCTGGTAAATCTCTTCTGTACCATTTCCAAAATTTCCACATCCTTTCTGAAATCCTTCATGCAACCTAGTCAAGGTTTTATATGACCTTGCCTTGCTGGAAACAATCTTGACCTCACCTTTAGACATTGGTATTGTCAATTGATAATGCTTACCACCACCCTGTCAACCCCAGTAGATTGTAACAAGAAGCACAGATTAGAAAGAACTATAACAAGCATCTCACACTCACACCTCTAACCACTTAATGGCATGTTATATTACTGATCTTCATTCTAGGTTTCCTTTTACAGAGGGTCCTTGCCAGAAAATGTACCTGAAGAGGTTGCTAAGAAGAGAAAAGGCCCAGATTCGATGTGGCTGGCCACTTTACCTATCAAGTTACCAGTAAGCCGTTCTATTTTTTGTTTGGATGATTTCTTTTCCTCTAAGCAACTGAAGCAAAGTTAGAACTGGCCACAATCACACGTACTTCAATCAAGGACAAATGGAGTTAAAAAGGAAGACAAACATTGCCTCATACTTCATCATGGTTCAGGAATCACAATAAAGTTCAATCTCTGTTTTTGTATCGGTTGACCTGGCAGTGAAGTTTGTTAAATTCAATGAATAGTCAGGGGTGATGTCTGGTGAGGTGGCTGACAGAGTATAACTCAGCAGAAAGCTGGAGTACACAGTTTTCTTCCAATGCATGCTTGGAATTCCATCCACATTTTTAGTCTGTGTCCAAAATTATATTTCTTTACGATTGAAATGCCTTTGCAGCTGTACAATGGTTACTGAGTCAACTTGCATAACTCCACAGACATTTCATGGGGCACTTCCTGCTGCTAATTGTTTTCTGCGTTGGATGTGCATGTGATGATGTCCTTTCCTGTGCAACTCTCATTTGGAGCGAGCCCATGAGAAAATCAGTCAGTGAGGTTCTGAAATATCCCGTTGTGTGAAGACTTTCAATCCAACTAAACTTCTGTAGATCAACTTTATCGGCAGCGATGTAATTTAAAGGACTCTTCCCCACTCCCCACCCCTGAGAATGTCCCATCTTTCACTGGAATCCTAGCTCAAGGAAACAACTACACGTAATTTATTTACTACCCCACACACGTCCCCATCCCCACCCATCCTCCCAAACCTCCCCCACATGCCATCATAGGTGCCTCAGTGACCCATCGCATAACAGCCTGTGAATGTAAGCTGTAACACCAATCATTTGAGTTGATCCCTCCCCCCGCCACCCTCACCCCACCCCTCCACCTCAATTCACTTTCAGTTCCTAAACTCTTTCATCATTGCCCTCTGGCACTAATGAATTTTCAAGTGAGCTGGGCACAATGCTGTAACAGCAACCCGAGTTTGAATCCAGAACTGTCTAAGGAGTTTGGACATTGTCCATGTGTCTCCGTTGGTTTCCTCCGGGTGCTCCAGTTTCCTCCCACCCTTCAAAACCTATGGGGGTTTGTATGTTAATTGGGGTATTTAGGAGGCACAAAGCTCATGGGCTGGAAGGGCTTGTTACTGTACCACAAATCAAAAATTTGAATTAAAAAAAATTCAAATTCAAAGCCATTCACACACCCCATGGTGATGGATTAATATGGCACTATAGGATACTTTTTAGAGCATAGTATTTAAACTCTATCCTAACACTGTAATAATGAAACAGATCTATGAATTAATGTTAAACTCTTGAGGGTGATGAGGTGGCATTTCCCCCAGCACTGCACCAAAGTGTTGACCATGATTATGTTTTGGATTCTGGTGTGGAGAGGGTGGGTGGACTGTAACATTCCAACTTTCTGTTCACCGCTCACAACATATCACGTTACTCAGATCCAATCAGGTCCAGGCTCCGATTCCTTTATTATCTTGGGCATAAATACACAAAATTTGTTCACTTTTGTTTGCCCATAAAGGCATACAAAGAGAGGCCATGTCCTGTGTGGCCCTACCAAGAAGAGAAATAGAAGCAAGAGAGCCTTCACAGACGCGGGGTATCCGAGGATCCCACCAGCTCCTCTGATGCCAGCGCCTCCTGCACTTCTGTAACCTCCGTAGTCGCACAGCCTTTTAAATTTTTAAATGTCAAATTTAGACATCTAGCACAGTAACAGGCCTTCTCGTCCCACAAGCCCATACTTCCTAATTACACCCAATTAACCTATACCCCTGGTATATTTTGAAACCAGAGCCCCCAGGGTAAACCCACTCAGATATGGGAAGAACGTAAGAACTCCTTACGGACCACATGGGATTTGAACCCCAGTCCCAATCACTGGTGCAGTAAAGGCACTGTGCTAACCGTGCCGCCTGTCTGTTCCAGCGGTAAACCCAGGTTCCAGCATCCAAGGCACCCTCTTCTGCTCCTATCACTCCTCTAAGTCCCTTTTCCTTGTTGTGCCATTTTGTTTTAAAAAGTTGTCTTACTTCCTTTAGAAACAGAAGTCAAGACTTCATATTGAATCAAGAAAGGAATCTTATCCACCATTAAATCTAGGTGATGAAGGTGAGACTATCTTATTGCTCAAATGATGTGTTTAATTTTCCTTTTGTGCCTATCCATGAATTAAACAATGGAACACACGTTGCCCACTGTAAACACCAGGAATTCTCAGAATAAGGAACGGTGCCTTAACATTCTTAGAAAAAGCTTAATTGAGGCAGAAATCTGATATTTCTCATTTAATTCCCTTTTTTCAATGGTGATAGTAAAAGTTAAGCACTTGGCTGTGGATATTTTTGTGTCCTTTAACTTCCATAAATAATGGAATCTAGACTAGAAATCTATTATTAAGTGCACCACAGGTGTATTTTGTTGGCAACTCAATTGGTACAGTAAATGAGATTGGAGACTCACTGCATGCATTGCAGTCGATGATTTTCACTCTGAGTCATCTGATGTGCAAAAACCCAGAGGCACCTTGGCATATGCAATGCCACACCTGGAAATGTTATTTATAATTTCAATGTCCATTTCATTTCAATCCAAATTGGGCAGAATAAATTGGGGACAAGCCTATGAGTTCACCAGGTATGGAAGGCCTGCTCTAATGTTCATAATGTTCTCTCATGCGCAGTTGAATTTTGCACTGGCTTGTTATCTGAAAAGGTGCCACCATAAACGACCCATATCATGTGTCTGGCCACATGGCAAAAATTTACACACCTCTGATTTAATGGGGAGTTAAAGTGCTCTCTGGAATGGTTGTTTTCTCTCTCTCTCTCTCTCTCTCTCTCTCTCTCTCTCTCTCTCTCTCTCTCTCTCTCCCTCTCCCCTCTCTCTTATTTTCTCCCCCTCTCTCTCATTCTGTGCAAAATATTGCCACCTTGAACTATGTTTATATGTGAGATACAAAATGGTAATCAATAAACAAATCATGGTCAATTGGAAAATCGAAATTACCAGCAGTTGATAGATTTTTGACACTAGATGGCAAAAGCTAAAGATAGATCGGTCATGTCAAGAATGCTTTAGTCATTTATTGCTTGGTGAATATGTCAGGTCATGGAGTCATGACCATGTGAGTCAAGAATGATCAATTCCACTCATTGCTTAGATCTTTCTGTTTAAAACTATAATAATGCACCTCGTGAAGTAGGATTTTCTTTTCAACTAAAACTAAATTTGCACCACATCTCTAATTTTCTTTATTGCGTTATTTAGAAATGTACACCTGGATGATTGGTTATTTGACTAAGTGTCCCTAGTATGTAGATGAGTGTTAGAATCTTGGGGAATTGAAGGGAATCCAGGAGAATACAATGGGATTACTGTAGGATTGCTTTAAAAGAGTGTTTGATTCCAGAATTGTCTCTGAGCCATAAAGCTTCTTCCTCTGCATCTGTGTATTGATGTCCTTCATTTTCTTGGATCTTATCTTAAGGGTGGCATGGTTGGCATGGCACTTAGCACAATACCTTTACAGTGCCAGTGATCGGGACCGGACCAGGGTTCGAATCTCGCACTGTCTGTAAGGAGTTTGTATTGTTCTCCCTGTGTCTTCATAGGTTTTCTCCGGGGGCTCCAGTTTCCTCCCACCCTTCAAAACGTACCAGGGGTATAGTTTAATGGGGTGTAAATTGGGCAGCATGGACTTGTGGGCCAAAATGGCCTGTTACCGTGCTGCATTGTAAATTCAAATTTATCATCCCTTGAGTAAATGCACAAAGATAGTTGACTCTAGAAAATCTGGGTCATTTGAAAGTGATCATGGAGAGACATGTAATGCCACATCGTTTAGTTGGAAAATGGAATTACAGTTCTGGTACTAAGTCTTGATTTGATTCCACTACAAGCATTTTGGAAAGTCCCCTGACAAGCTGGTTAGAGGATGATTTGGCCGGGCCTCCCAGCTGTACGTCTTTTTGTGTGTATGGGGGAAATGAAAGATCTTGCTCGTTCGAAACGCGATATGTCAGTTTGAGATGCATGGTTGGTTGCTGTTGGTGAGCTGCAGCTATTGGTCCTGAACCGCCAGCACATGTAATATTACTGAAGTTGCCCTTAACCCACATAGTCAGTTGGTAACCATGGCCTGTGTATGACTTTATGGATTTCTCATGAAAAACTGTATATACTGCTTGTTAGTCTAGAGTATTTCTGCTGAGTCTTGGAAATTACACAGTTTGTTAGAACTGTCCTATTGAATATTAGCTCAGTGAAGAGAGAGAGAATAGAAATGGATCCTGAGAAAGCAGATAGACTTCAAAAATGCACAAATCTGTGGAGCATAGATAGGGTAGGAAGTAAAAGACCTTTTACATCATGCCCTCTTAGAGAGTATATGAAGAGGATTCTTTTGTACCCAGAGGGTGGTTAGAATCTGGAATGCCCTGTGTGAGTGGGTGGAGGAGGCAGTACTCACAACATTTAAAAAGTACCTGGACGTCGGATTTTCCACAAATTTCTAACACTAAAATTCATGATATGCTTCGTAATATACGATTTTATTTTCAGGGTGGATTACTAGGATATATTTATAATAATTTATTGGACTCAAATTTAGTCCCCAAGGCTGGGATCAAAAGAGATGGGGAATGAGATTTGAACATAACATTTTCAGATGAAGATTGGTCTCTACTCGCAGTTTGATTAATGATTCTGCATTTTGTGCAAGACACTGCTTATTACAATTTAAGGTGGTACAGAGAACTCATATGTCCAAACTTAAATCATCTCCATTTTATGCAGATATTAATCCATTTTCTGAGAAATGTGAAATTTTTGAAGCTTCTCTGATTCATATGTTTTGGCAATACCCAAATTTAGAGAGATTCTGGAAAGAGATTTTTCAAACTCTTATCAACAATTTTAAAGATTAATTTGGAACCCTGCCCATTAATTCCTCTGTTTGGTTTTTCTCGTGACTCAAATAAACCTTTATCGACATCTCCGGAAAAATTCTTAGCTTTTACTACATTTCCCCAGGCGAGCTATTTTATTGAAATGGAAAGGAGATTCATCCCCTACTCATACGCAGTGGTTCATATGATGTAATTTCCTATTTATTTAGAGAAAATCAGATATTGTAGCTAGTTGCTACAAGCTATGGCTCTGCAAAACAAATAACACAGGAGAGGTTATAGCTGCTTGCAGGTTAGCTCAGAAAGAACATGCTGTTCCCAGAAAGAACGACACAAACCCAGTTGAGTGTAGTTAACGCTGAACTTTATTGGGCTCACAGCCCTGTTTTTATTCTCAGGCTGAGGGGTGTGATCAAAGCCCTCTCAGCACTGATTGGTGTGTTTGTGATCCACTTTCCCCGATAGGTCAGTTAAGCTCTTTTGGTTGTGGCCAATTGGAGGGCAGTGCTGAGGGCCTCGTGCAGCCTGCTGGATCGTCACGTTCACCCTTCATTTTGTGAAGCCCCGTGGGGGAGCTGTGAAGGGCCGCTACAATATAATATTGAAGATAGAAAGTTTAAGTTTATGAAATTATGAGGCCCATTCTTATAATTTTTTTTATAATTGGAAGAATTAATAATTACTGTATATTCCAGTGATTCTTTGCCTGGTCTCCGGAGGTTGCCAGTGATTCCACATTATTATTGGGTTTTTTTAATTCCTAAACATATCAGGTAACCTTGACTAGAGGGAGGGGTTAGATTAGTTTAGCTTATAGTTTTTAGCTTTTTTTCTTTATTATTTTATCAGATTATTTCAATAAATGGGTCTGGCTGACATGGTTGCATACATTATTCTTATCAATAGTTTGAGGTACTACAAGTTACTATTGATGTAGTTTTGTACATTGCTTTTTTTATTTCTATGCGTGTTTACTTGTGTACAAATGAATCACTATGTAATTGTCAATTTTTATGTTTGCTGAAATGATAAACCCAATAAAAATATTTTTAAAAATCAAAGAAGTCCCTGGACTTGCGCTTGAATTGTTAAGGTGTAGAAGAAGGTGGATTAGTATAGGTGGGTAATTGATGATTAGGTTTGACATGATAGTCCAAACCAACCTGTCTGTTTTCTACGAACATGACTCCATGAGATCCAAGAGAAATTGGACACAGACTCTGCTTTATAATTTGGTGGATGTTATTTGACATCGCTTCTTACTTTATCTTTGGATAGAAACAGGCTACCTGACTGAAGCTAACCTTGGGAGTATTGCAAGGAGAATTGGACCAGAATGGCGGAATATTGGAATAAATCTCGGTTTAACCTACTCACTATTGGAAAGAATAGCATTCAATAACAGGTGAGAGGGACATTTTTATTCATGACAAATATCAGCCGTTCGGTTTACCATAGTGTTTTTAATACTGTGATGGTTATCCAAATTAATTCATAAGGGGACAGCAGCAACAAAAGATCATTATGCAATTTAGTGATTTTACATCACATGTTTGTAGGACAATACAAGAATAGAAAAAAAACCTACATAGATTTTTTGTTCAGCAAGTTACACATTTAGCCTTTTGATACATGGTTACTTGCATTGGTGTGAAATACTTGTGCTGCCTGCCTGCCTCATTTCTATACGTCCCCAATGGCTCAGGATGCAGCAATATTGCACCTGGACTGTGCAGTGTCACCACTTGGTCCAGGAAAAGTAGCTCCACTTTCTTCCCTCATTTTCTGAAGCTAACACTTTTTTCCACATTGATCATTAACTGGAAGCAGGTGTGACAAACTAATGTAAAGACAGCTTGTGTGACACCACTTTGTGTGAGGTGAATTGTTAATTAATACTGTAACCAGTGGGAAAACTAAGAGAAGCCCATGGGATACGGGATATCATTAGTATCGTGTATGTCATGAGTTGAAGCTTTCACAACCAGTATTGGGAAGTGTTGTTTCTCTTTGTTTTTAAAAGAAAGTGAATATATCAGAAGATTTACAGTTATAAATAAAATACCAAATGATGTCAAACTCATTGTTTATCATCAATAACTTTAATTAATATATTTTTAATCAAAAAAATACTTAAAACAATCCCTTAAGGTTTAAGTCAATGGTCTTTACCTTTTTTATAATCCACATCACCTTGAATGTTCCTTTACTTACCGCTGACCACCTTTTGCAAACCCATGGGAAGGGGAAGGGAGATGATTGCTGGTGAGTCCAGCCCCTTCCCAGAAAATCAATAGGAATTTTGTTATATTTTAATGGGAATATTTCTGAAAATTTTAGTTTTTTTTTTGTTGTCAAATTTATAACCTTACTTTATAATTTATTATGTCAGTAATATACAGTACATCTTCACCCCATCGCCATGGGCCATCTACAACAGAGTGGTCTGTTCTCAACCACACGTTGAGAAGAACTGGTTTATGTCATTAAAATGGTGATGGTGGTGTTGGGTGTGTTGTACAAATCAGGATAATCACTGCCTGGCATTCAGATAACAAATCTGAGGTGGATAAGTAGGAACCAACTTTTGACCTGCAAGATAACATATGGTGAGGGTCCACAAGAATCCATGGTTAAGTTGGCAGTTAGCGCAACGCTGTAACAGTGCCAGTGAGCTGGGTTTGAATCTGTTGCTGTCTGTAAGGAGTTTGTACGTTCTCCCCATGTCTGTGTGGGTTTCCTCTGGGGGCTCTGGTTTCCTCCCACCATTTAAATTGCCGTAGGTCAATAGGGTGGCATGGGCTCGTGGCTGAACAGGCCTGTTACCATGCTGTATGTCTAAGTGCTAATGCTCTCCTGCCCCAGACCTTCACAATGTCTGTCAGCCATTCCATAATCGTTCTTGACACAGAAAGAGGCCATCTAGCCCATCAAATCCATGCTGGCTCCCAGCAGAACAATTTCATCAATTGCATTCCATTTCATCTTAGAGTCTGTACTTTATTCTTTCTAACATGTCCATCATCTCTCCTTAAGTTCTTTTGTCACTGATCAATTAATTTATCAGCAAACCCTTGGCTGAAAGTGGAGTACTCAGTGAAAATCCACAGAATCATGGAAATAACATGCAAATTCCATCAAGATGTCATGGAATGAACGTGCATGTTCCATCAAGATGTCATGTAGCCAGGATCAAACCCAGGTCACGAGGTGTTCAGCAGAAGCTCGGACAACTAGTTTACCTGCTATCCATTCAAAGGTGACCTTGACTTTAAGTCAATTGTAATCATGATTTGGCCCATGGGATATTGAAATTATCACTGTTCAATTGTTCTAGTCTTTGTTTTTATCATTATTAATTTTGTTATTAATGTGATCTTTTGCAATCAAGGGAAATATTTCCTCCCATTGCCACATTTAACTGGCAATTTGAGTAAAAATTGATAAACGACCATAACAAGAAGTATCTTTAAGGTGTTGCATTTTAAATATTTTGCAGTTTATATTTAGTCCTTCTAGAAACTTAAGGACAGTGGCAGGTAGTTTTACTTACTCATGCTATTTGAACAACTAACAGCGTAGCATGGAAGTGGATGAAAAGTGATCTGTTCCTTTTCTACCTCCACACAGATAGACAACCTGGGGACAGTAGATAAAAGGGAACCAGGTCAATGTGCTAGAGATACTTCGTCCAGATAAACTCAGAACATCAGTTTACTTGGAAATGCTCTGCAAAAGAAATTCAATTTAAACTAGTTCTTGTCTTGTCTTTCCAAAACATTACCTCATTTTCTACAGGGATGACATGGATAAACAAATCTTGGAGATGCTTTTTACTTGGGCACATGACCATGCAAATGTTTCTGGCTGCATCAGTCATCTTATTCGAGCAATGAAGGAGAGTGATCGTGAAGATATTGCTGAGGAAATAGAGAGTATTATCGAACTTGGCAAGAAGAAATATCATGAGTCTATTCATCGAGTTGGACTGAGCCAAGGAAGCAGCAATGAAGATTCTGCTAACGGAATGGTGTAAGGCAGATGGTTTTGCTCTGCCAGAGAAGATGCATTTTAACATTTGCTGATGGTGCTTGAGGATAGATAGGGAGGTTTTAATTCCTACTAAACTTTCACTAGACTTATTTTTGTTGTCATTTGGTGTCAAAGAGGGAAATTCTCTGGAGAAATGATTCTTCTGGGCAGGATATGCATTACAGACCCCATGGGTTTGTATTTTACACAAAAAAAGAAGTGGCTCCAAGATTGTAAACAAAATTCAAAGCCTTATGCAGTTTACAGATTTCCTTTTAATTCACTGTATGTGTTACCAAGTGTAGATACCTCTCACCCTTGTGCTGATAGATATCTACAGTTACTCATGGAAACTTTCAAACATGGAGCAAACGGTTTAACTTAAATCTGCATCAATGTTGTACTCCATTTGAGCCCACTGGAACATAGAAGCCTACAGCACAGTACAGGCCCTTAAGCCAACAGTGCTGTGCCGATATACTAACCTACTCAACCAACTACTTAGAATTTCCCTACTGCATAACCCTCCATTTTTCTCTGTTCCATGTACATATCTTGTATCTCTTAAAAGATCCTATTGTACCTGTCTCTGCCACTAGTACATTCCTTGCACCCACCAATCTCTGTGTGAAGAACTTGGATCTTGCATTCCTCCTGCACTTACTCCCTAGCACCTTACTCCCTAAGCCCATGGTGTTGGCAGTTTCAGCCATGGTAAAAAGTCTCTGGGCATCCACACGATCAAAGCCTCTTATCATCTTGTACAACTCTATCAGATCACCCCACATCCAGTGGCATAGCTGAGCACAATCTTCAAAAGTGCTGCCCTTTCAATAGTTCCCTTGTGTGATGAAAGTCGAACTTCATTTTTATTGTTTTTTTTAACTTTATCAAATGGCCCTGGAAGAACTTTCTGGATTTATTCACTACTTTATTCGAACAAACTCCCAGTGTTTTGAACCGTGTGCTCAGTCTCCTGTGATGCGCTGGTGGCCACTGGCATCCTGGGAACCAAAACAAACCGTGATGTCATCACCTCCTCTCTGACGCTGGATGATCTCGTGGAACATCATCGTTTTCATGGAGGGGGTGCAGAGAAGGTTCACTAGGCTGATACCAGGGATGGAAGGACTTGCATATAAAGAAAGGTTGGATAGACTAGACTTGTATTCTCTGGAATTTAGAAGATTGAAGGGGGGGATCTTACAGAAAAAATATAAAGTTCTTAAGGGTTTAGCAGACTAAACGCAGATAGGTTGTTTCCAATGCTGTGAAAAAACAGTTTAAGGATAAGGGGAAAGTTTTTTTTTAGGACTGAGAAGAGGAAAATTTTCTTCTCTCAGAGGATGGTGGATCTGTGGAATTCTTTGCCACAGGAAGTAGTTGAGGCTGGTTCTTTGTCAATATTTAAGAGTAGGTTAGATTTGGCCCTTGCAGCTAAGGGGATCAGGGGGTATGGGGAGAAGGTAGGAACCGGGTGCTGATCAGCCATGATCATATTGAATGGAAGGCCCAAATGGCACCTATTTTCTATGTCACAAGTCACAATGCAGATATATGCAAGTTTCATACATAATGACAATATTACTGAAACATAAAATTATTGAACGTAGAATACAATTTTATATTATAGCTAGAAAATTAAATATTTTGTGTAAAGAAAGAAATGAGCATGTGTTAAAATTATTTTGTATGCATCTTGGTGCCTTTCTTATTTGCTCACTCCCTCAACTTTAGAACCTGGTTATGCCCCTGCTCACATCCTCCATAGCTCCAAGGAGAAAAGACCAAGTTCATTCAATCTCTCCTAATCCAGGCAGCATCCTTGTAAATTTCCTCACACCCTTACTTTAGCATCCACATGTTTCCTGTAATGAGGTGAATGGAACTGAACACAGTATTCCAAATGGGGATGAACCAGGGTCTTGTATAGCTCTAACATTACCTCACGGCTCTTGAACTTGATCTCACAGTTAATAAAGGCCAACACACCATATGCCTTCTTAACACTTAATCAACCTGTACAGCAGCTTTTGAGTGTCCTAGTCAGCTCCCTTCTTGGTCCCCATGTGGTTTTATTGTGGGAAGTATAGAGGTTTCCCATTTAAACACAAATAACACATTGTGAGTTCCCTGGGCTTGGTCTGGAACTCCTGCAGGTCCAGTTGGGATGTGCCAATCTTTAAGGTAATAAGAAACCAGGAAGAGAAGTTTGCGACACCAGATCGTGTCTACCTTTGTACTTTGGGGAGTTGAGTCCATGCTTCCATACAAAGATTTATAATCTTTGAGTTTTGTATAAAATATAAAAATTGGTAAGTTGGTTTCCATGGTTGGATTTTTCAAGCTGCCAATGTAAACCTCCTGCTCTGATTGCACAAGTGAGTCTTTTATCCCTTTTCAGCCTTTGTGCCACTTAGTGGTGCCTCTTCTCGTCACATAAACCTAGCCAGCAGTATAAAAGCTTACTTCAAGCAACCATGAAAACTAATGACTGTCGGCACTTCGAGAAGAAATTGTTTAAGCAACTATTTATTCATCAATAAATTATATTTATGCATTCCCGCATGAAGTGCTCCTTTCTCGTATATATGGTAGCATTCCATTATTGCCACTCTGGATGGAATGTGGCTCAGTATGTATCTAATTGTCTTTGTTTAATTTATAATCTACAAAAGAAAAGAACAATGTTAGTCAAAAATCTAAAACAATAAATAATGCTGACAGTACTCACCTGAGTCGGGCAGCGTCCTCAGTGAAAGGAACATGAGCAGAGCTAAAAAGGTAAGAGAGAAAATAAACTTTAAGTTGCAATGAAAACCAGGAAAGGGGGAAAGAACAATGAAAAACTATGTGAGAGTGTAAATCACAAATGATTATGACGGTGATGCAAGGCAAAAAGCAAGTGACGAGTATAGTGGAGGTACCAATAATTGTCTGAAACTGTTGAGTCTGGACCACAGTAGTCTATCCACCATCATGTCAGTTCTTTTGCACAAAACTGCCCCTGATCCTTTCCTCTCCTTCACTGTCTTCCTCCATTCCAGCAATGCAAAAAGTACACCTCAACCTACTCTGCCAGCATCTAAATTTAAGATCTCCATTTCCGTCCCCTCCAGAATGATGCCAACACTGAAGAATCTTTCCACATTTCTATAATAAAGGTACCATTATTATTACATAATGCTACATTTATGTAACATACATGAAATTCTTTAACTTTGTCTGCCGTAAGGAAGACAGAGAGTCGCCACTTTGTCCAGCACCCCTCACAGAAATTGCACAGAAATGAGGCCCCAGTGAGGAACAAACTCATAGCCCCTGGTTTGCACAAAATCATTAATGTTTCCTTAAGAACTGCACTGAGTATTAAACTTGTGAATGTATTTCCTTTTGCATATAGCAATAATGTTACGTTAATTTATTTTAAACCGTAGATTTGTTCAATTACAAAGAGTACATGGACATGAATTAATTCCAAAATGAATACAGCAACGAACATTGTTTCTTATTTACAAATTTTTAAATGGTGATTTATCCTTTAAGGAACACTACATTTTTTTTCCACTCTTTCCCAATTTGTAGCTCAAAATTGAATTTTTCCCTGCCCCATTATTCACACTTACAAAATGTTCTTCCCCTTCCCTGGTCTAAAATAGTCTCCTCTAGCTGGGGCTTTGTAAACATTCACATTTTTGAACTAAATCCAATTCCCTGGTGGAGGAACGCCAAGAATTAACTTAAATGATCAGGTGAAATGCAGATAATTCTGTGGGGAAGAACTTGCTGGCATCAGCCCTGGATATACCCTTTTCCCATATCCTCTAGGGATCAGTCTCTGCATCAGCACCATGTCCCAATGCTTGAGGACCTGGTGTACAGAGTTGGCATTTGCCAAGGAAGCACTGTTAATCAATCTTACTGCAGCAGGTCTACTGCCATCATACAATCCAAGAGCAATCAATGAAAATGGTTTGGATATAATCTATACCTCGAATTGCTTTCATTTTAAATGTGAAAATAAAGTCCCAGTGAGTTAATATGTGAATTCTCTATATAAAATGGTTTAGCAATTAAAAATTATGAAATTCCACAAACTGTGTCTCATTATTTCCAGAACTTTGGTGGGTTGTCCTTCCATAGTGGACTCCCAACAGTTGATGAACAGCTTATGGTGAATTGGTTTTGGGTCTGAGTAAATCCTCAATGGACAGAGTACAACAATGACCTCCCAACATCACAAGTTCTACAGGATGGAAACATTGCCTCAGATCAAGGAAAAAAGATTGGGGGATACTCTGTAATTCTACGACAAATGATCTATGTAGGAGCAAGAACTCGAGCCTGTTGTGCCTTTGAATAAGAACTTATTGATTTCATCCACATCCCTTTGTTCATTTTCATTTGCTTTCATTGCTGATTATCAGTGTCCACAATAACCAAATAAAATCCCGAACCAAGTCAAGATCCATTATTTCTTCACTCAAGCGTGGTACACAAACATTATATGTTCACTTGTGTACAAAGTACTTCCCGACATATGACAGTGTTCCATTCTGGCCGACCCGTCGTATCTTGGAATGGACGTATGTCAGAATTGTACTGTATTCCTGTTATAGTTTGTCAAATACAACATGATGCCCACCAAGGCCAGCTCTTGCATGAGGTTGACCACGAGCCAGCTCTCACAAGAGGCGTTATTTTCCATAGATCGGCCTGATTTTTCACTGTAATTGTGTAAATTTTTTTTCATTTCGGTGCTCCTCTTGTAGCGACATCAAGAAAACCTGCTTTGACGGACCCAATGCTGTTATTTTTTTTTAAAGCTTTGATTTGGAACGCATGCACAGATTGCCGTCGGTGGGGAGAGAGAGAGCGCGACAGCAATTGGCGCATGTGTCCCAAATCACCACATAGGTTGCAAGGTGACACCACGGCCCCGAGTTACCCAGCGCCACCTCAGGCTCCTGGCAGGAGGGGAGACGTCAGGCTCCCAGCAGGAGCGGGGAAATTGGCCTCCCGGCTGTATTTTTAAAAAAATGTTGGTTGTAGTTGAAGATGGGCGTAAGTCGCATAGGTCGTAAGTCGGGGAGTACCTGTACTTCCTCTTTTCCATCGGAATTTTGCTGCTTCTTCAGACGAGGTGCCCCAGTTGCTCCAAAAAAAAACCTACTGAAAGACTATTGACCCAGCCAAAAGACTCCAGTTTCACAATCCTGTCTGAGGCTACCGACATGAGGAGCATCAACAAAGACAGGTGGGTGCAATCAGGGACATCCTGAAAACACAGAGCCCTATCGCCAGCAGCCTTGAGCTAGCTGTCATCTGATTGTAATGGGATATCAACCAACCAACCAATGCTGTATTCAAAACAGAAAATTCTGGAAATACTCCGTCTGTCTGTGGAGAAGACGAGAGCGATTCTTTCATGTCAATGACAATTTATCAGAACTGGAAAAAAAATTTTTTTTAAAAACAGCTTGTTTTGAATGCAGGAAAGGGGGATGGTGGGAGAAGAAAGGAACTGCATATGATAAGGTGGAGACTAAGAGAAAGTCAAATGAGACATTAGTGGAATATCAAAAACAGGTTCCAGTTTGAAACGTTGACTTTTTTCCCCCATTTATGCTGTTTAACGCACTGATCTCCAGCAGATTATATTTAGCTGTAGTTAGGGATAGATTGGTATCTCTGAGAGAGGGTACTGAAGGCTTGTCAATGACTGAAATTCTTGTCTACACAAGTCATGTAAACAGAACAGAGTGAAAGAAACAAAAACAAAATGCGGAGAAAGTCCACCCGGTCATAACGGAAGAAACACTGAACTACATCAGAGTTGGTTGGCCATTTTCATTCAGTTTCTTTGTTACTGCATCAGATGATTCAAAGACATTAAAGAAGGGGATGCAAGCTGGAGTCCCCAATGTAATGTAGGCCTTCAAAACAGGCCTTCAAATTCACCAATCATTTCATTGCAGACCACCTCAAACTATATTTTGTACGTTGGCCTATTGAAGACCTTGTGCGCAAACTCATGATCCAGTCAATGGTTCATGGACTGTCCATTTCCTACTCTTGGTCACCGGCTACGTACCCATTGATTTTATCACATGCAAGTCCAAGATTCAGCATCCTCTGGAGCTGGTATAATGGCAGCGCTGCCACTGGTGTAGACCCACAGAGAGCAGATAGCCAATCTTGCGCTCCCCCACAGGGTCCAACTGCCCAGTCTGACTGTCATCAGCTCTGCAGACTTTAAAATGTCTGTTAAAGGAGCCAACAATGGTTGAAAACTGCCAGACTTAATATTGTTTGGCCCGTGACTCCTTATATTTTTCCGTTTGTGGCCCACAACCAAAAAATGTTTGGCCACCCCCTGCTCTGTAGAATACAAAATCCAACATCTGCAATGGTTGGAAGTGTTGGATCCACCTCTGTGGTTGCTGACCTGAATTTCATCCATCTGAAAGGAAGGGGAGGGGTTATGGGAGGGAATTGAGAAATCTATGACAATACCAGAAGATTGTAGGATGAAAAGGAAGTACAATGCGAGTAGGAAGGTTATGTTACAATGCACTGCTATATTCAGTAGTCCTAGACATGTTGATGGCCCCTTCATTACTGACTGAGACTTTCCATTCCATGGGGTAAGATGACACAGTGCTCCAAACAACACACTGATTTGTTGCTGTTGATCCCAATGGTGTTCGGGCCACATCAAGAGAGAGGAAAGTGAGTATGTGCTTGATGTGATGCGGCTGTCATGAATGGACATCATACTGCGAGCATAGAATGTAATTCTTCAAATAGTGAATGTATATTGCAGAATTTGAGTGTCAGGCTTGTCTTCGTAGACAGATGCATGTGAGGAGGGTGATGCTTGTTGAATTGTTAGAAGCAGTGTTTTATTGGGACAGTGGGTTTGGTGGAACAGATCATTTGAAGGTGCATTCATTTACTTTGTAAATGTGAAGTCATCAAACTTCTTGCTTAATTGGATCCATATTTTTAAGATTGTGTTCCTGTTATTCACCTGCAGTGATGCAGTCAGACAATTCATTGTGGAATTGATGTTAGGTGGTCACTGAATGTATAATGATGGATGGCATGAATTATTTTGTGCATGAGTTAAGATTATTAGAATTATGTGCAGGATAGACCAGCTGGCCCTTCTCTGAGGTTCATGAAAATGTTAGTTTAACTTCTACCTCATCACCATTTTACTGTGCTATCTCCATAGCCTTTGGTTCCCCTGGTATCCAGTGAAGCTGGATGAACTCAGTAGGTCAGGCAGCATCCATGGAGAGAAATGGTCAGACCACATTTTGTCAATTCTCAACAAAGGGACACAAGTCGAAACATTGACTGACCATTCCTCACCTTGGATGCTGCCTGAACCACTGAGCCCCTCCAGGGATCTTGGTTCATTCCAGACTCCAGTATATACAGTTGTTGTGTTTCCCTCAGCATCCAAAAAAAGTTTTAAATCTTTCTTTTGATTGAATTAAATTAGTACATTTCCTCATCCCTCAGGAGTACAGAATTCCAGATATTTACCATAAATCATAACTATTCATCATACATCATCCTCATTTTCAGTTATAAGTAGCCCACACCTTATTTCATTAGCTGGGAGCCCCAGTTCTCATCTCCTCCGTTAGGGGAAACATTCCATATGCACACTACACAGTCAACTAGCCTGCCTCCTTTGCTAATGGTTCCATTTTTAAGGTCCTGTGCAAGCATGTCCAGATCTGTTTGAACACCAATAATGCCCAGTCCCTCAACACAAAAAATACCATGCTTGTGCACCGAAGTGGATGACCTTACACTTTTCCACATTTTCCACGTTCTTACCCACTGATTCAGCTAGTCCAATACTCACCCACCCTCTTAATCCTTGTCAGCACTTATTCTATACAAGGTGGAATCACTGAGATCAATCACACCTGATGATCCCAATGCATATTTCTCAACATCCCAATGAATATTTTTCAATGTATTCTAATTTAGTCTCTTAATCTCTCCTGTCTTTAGTCTTATTATTTCTTCCTTTCTTCCCATAATATTACAAAGTTATTAGACTCACAGACTGCTTACAACCAAGCTTCTGCGTTAGACGTAGCTCAACACATTAATGATGCATACGCTACCTCAGTGGCTGCAGAAGGGAACCCTGAACCATCATAGGAACGATAGGTATGTGAGAAGGATTCTTTAGAAGTGCTGTCTGATAACCTTCCAGTTGTTCTTGAGAAACCCGCTGTGGCTGCCACTTATAATACAAAATGGAAAATTTTCTTCGATGGTTTCATGGGTTAACTGTCCAGCACGTGAGGCTACTTGTAATAAATGTGCCAAGAAGGGACATTAGGCCCAGACGTGCAAATCCAAGGCCTCACCAAACTCAGTGGCAACATGTACTCATGTACTGGCTACACTTACTAATGTGCTCAAGCTGCAACCTTTGTGACTGTGGATGGTAAAAAGGTTAAGTGCTCAGCACTGATAGTTATATTAACAAGAAAGTCATGCGGGAAATGAATTTGCTCAATATATATGCGCCTAATGAGGAGGATCAAAAGTTTATGCAGGATATTTTTTGGAAGATTGCAGACACACAAGGAAATATATTGATAGGAGGGGATTTTAACCTTAATTTGGATCCAATGTTGGATAAAATGGACAAAAGACAAGTAAAAAGAATAAGGTAGCCAAATTTATGGTTAAATCAATGCAGGAAATGAACCTTATGGATATATGGAGGAGGAAACACCCAAAAGAGAAAGAATATTCATATTATTTGAGTAGACACAAAACATACTCAAAGATTGATATGTTTTTGTTGTCAGCCCATATTCAAGGGACAGTTAGGAAAACTGAGTATAAAGCTAGACTACTATCAGATCATTCACCCCTATTATTAGCAATAGAACTGGAGGACATCCCAACAAGAACATATAGATGGAGGTTAAACTCCATGCTACTTAAAAGGCAAGAATTTAGGGAGTTTATTGAATGCCAAATTAAAACATTTTCTGAAATAAACACAGAATCAGTGAAAGACAAATTTATATTATGGGACACAATGAAAGCCTTCATTAGAGGGCAGATAATAAGTTATGTGACTAAGATGCAAAAGGATTACAATCGGGAAGTAGAGCAGTTGGAAAGGGAGATAGTAAGTACAGAAAAGGAACTAGTAAAAAGGGATGATATAACGAAAAAGAGAGAATTGGCGGACAAAAAAAAATACGAAACATTACAAACGTATAAGGTGGAGAAGAACATAATGAAAACAAAGCAAACATATTACAAACTGGGAGAAAAAAACATAAAATGTTAGTCTGGCGACTTAAAACAGAACAAGCTAAAAGAACTGTATTGGCATCAAGGAAAAAGGACAAACAAATTACATATAACCCAACAGAGATTAATGAAAATGTTAAGGAATTTTATGAACAATTATACCAAACTGAGAACAAGGGGAAAGATGATAAAATAGAAGAGTTTTTATCTGAAATTGAACTGCCAAAATTACAAGAATAACAAAACAAACATAAAACCATTTGAAATAGAGTAAGTACAGGATATATTTAAAAAGCTGCCAAACAATAAAACACCAGGAGAGGATGGATTCCCAATAGAATTTTATAAAACATTTAAAGAGTTATTAATTCCTCCTCTCTTGGAAGTAATGAACCAGGTAGAAGAAACACAAAACTTGCCAGATTCATGTAAGACAGCAATAATTACAGTAATACCAAAGACGTGGAAGGATCCATTAACACCAGCATCATATAGACCAATATCTCTACTTCACTCAGATTATAAGATAATAGCAAAATTATTAGCAAACAGTTTGGCCGATTTTGTACCAAAAATAGTAAAACAAGATCAAACTGGATTTATTAAGAGAAGACGAACAGCAGATAATGTCTGTAAACTTATTAATCTAATTCATGCAGTTCAAGGAAATAAGAAACCAACAGTGGCTGTTGCTTTAGATGCAGAAAAAGCCTTTGACAGTGTAGAACTACTTATTTAAAGTATTACAGAAGTTCAATCTACCAGAAAAGTCTATAAATTGGATTAAAGCATTGTATAATAGACCGTTGGCGAATGTAGCAGTAAATGGATATGTATCGAATCAATTTAAATTAAGTAGGTCAACTAGACAGGGATGTTCATTATCCCCCTCATTGTTCGCCTTAGCAATAGAACCTTTGGTAGAACTGATAAGAATAGAAAATAAAATAAAAGGGATAAAAATAAAGAAGGAGTATAAAATCAGCTTATTTGCAGATGACATCATAGTATACCTAATAGAACCAGAGATATCAATAAAAGAATTACATAAGAAATTGAAGGAATATGGAGAAATATCAGGGTACAAGATCAATGCAAATAAAAATGAAGTGATGCCAATGAGTAACGCGGATTATGCAGAATTTTAAAAAGAATCATCATTTAAATGGCAAGCATACACAATCTGATACCTAGGTATCAGGTTAGATAATAACTTAAGCCACTTATACAAACTAAATTATCAGCCACTTATAAAGAAATTGCAGGAAGACTTAGAACATTGGAAAGAATTACTGCTAACATTGATAGGGAGGGTAAACTGTATTAAAATGAATGTATTCCCAAGGATACAATACTTATTTCAAATGTTACCAATTCTCTTAACAGAATTTTTTTTAATGAACTCAAGAGAATAATAAGGAATTTTTTGTGGAAAGGGAGGAAACCGAGGGTAGGGTTAGATAAATTAACACAGAGGTATAATCAAGGTGGTTTGCAGTTACCAAACTTTAGAAATTATTATAGAGCCGCACAATTAAGGTATTTATCCAATTTTTACCAGACTGGACTAAGAGAGAACTAGATAAAATAGAGGAGAAAGTACCGAACATATACTTTATAAGTGATATGAAATTTATTAACATTTGAACAGTTGAAGTACAAATATGGAATAACTCATGGTATAATGTTTGCATATCATCAATTGAAAACTTATTTAAAGGATAAATTGGGAAACAGCTTGAGATTACCTGAAGGAAGCAGCTTTGAATACGTGATTACAGACACAATGATAATTAAAAAATTTATAACGAACATGTACATTAAGCTGCAAGTTAAGGAAAATGATGAAATAAACTATAAACCTAAGCAGAAGTAGGTAAAAGATTTAAACATAATAAAGATAAAAAATGAAGTATGGGAAAAGTTATGTTTTGGAACTATGAAGAATACAATAAACACAAGGTTACGCATGATACAGTATAATTGGTTACACATGGTATATATCACTCCTCAAAAATTAAAAGAATGGGATCCAACCTTATCAGATAGATGTTTTCGCTGTAAGAAGGAAATGGGAACAACATTACATGCAACTTGGGCATGTATGAAAGTGAATTACGTTTTGGGAAGAACTAAATCAGATACTAAATAAAATTACAAAAAAATAACATACCAAAAAAACCAGAGATCTTTCTTTTAAGTAACATAAGAAGTAAAAAATTAGGCCTCAAATTGGATAAAGCCCAAAAAAATTCATTATGTTGGCCTCAGCAGTAGCAAAAAAATGTATAATGTCAACTTGGAAAATGGAAGAGAGCATGAGAATACAGCAATGGTACATGGACATGAATAAATGTATTCCATTGGAAAAATAACATTTAATTTAAAAAATAAAGTCACATTGTTTGAACAAATTTGGGAACCATAGATGGGACATAACAGAGAGGGCATGCCTACAACCTCCATCCCATAAATTGAAAATTATAAAAAGACAAAATGACTAGATTCACTGTGTAACAAATAAATGATGCATTTTTCTTGTTTATTTTTCTTTGTGTGAAGATATTGTTTTATGGTTTTATTGTACTGTATATGTTGAATATTTACGGGTTGTGAAGATATTTTTTTATGGTTTTATTGTACTGTATATGTTGAATATTTACGAGTTGTGAAGATATTGTTTTATGGTTTTATTGTACTGTATATGTTGAATATTTATGGGTTGTGAAGATATTGTTTTATGGTTTTATTGTATTGTATATGTTGAATATTTATGGGTTTTGGAGGGGGGTGGGGAAGAGGGGAGGGAGGGAAAGTGAGAAAAGAGGGAGAAAATGCCACTGTGTAAATTTAATGAGAAACGTTTGACATATTTTGGTTGATATGGTTCACAGCGTGAAAAATAAAACATTATATTTAAAAAAGTCATGCAGGAACTAAAAGTAAAGGTTCGCCCATCCCCTAAAGACATCACTATGGCTCAGAAAACTTTAAACACCAGTTCCCAAGGATGTGTTGTTATTGACCTAACTCTTAGTCTTCATAGCCAGTCATACATTGCCACACGACTTAGTGTACTGAAGAACCCATGTTCTGACTTAATACTTGGCCAGGATTTCCAGTGTCAGCATCTGAGTGTGAACTTTGAGCACAGAGGACCCTTGTCTGAGCCAACTGGGAACAGTGCTGATCATTACTGTGCACTGATAGCAGCAAAAATAGAAGAGCCATCCTTTTTCCCAAACATCACTAAGCTAAAATCCAATTGCTGCCAAAGCAAGACGCTTTAACAAAAATGATCAGGACTTCATTGCAGAGGAAATTCATCAATTTCTTTCAGAAGGCAGAAATGAGATGTGCATATCACCATGGCGAGCCCAAATGGTAGAGGTGAAGGATCCTACCTACTGACACAAGAGGCGAATGTGTGGATTATTCACAATCAATCAGTACACGGAATTGAATGCTTACCCCTTGTCAGGAATTGACAAAATGGTGAATGAACTTGCAAAATATAGTGTATTCTTTACCTCTAACCTGAAAAGTGCCAACCACCAAGTGTCACTGAAGGAGACAGATAAGAAGTATATGGCTTTTGAAGCCAATGTATGTGTAAGATTCCACTTGAGTCACAAATTGGCTACCCGCCTTCCAGCGGGCTATGGACAAGTTAGTTTGAGAAGAAAAACTGTAAGGTGCCTTCCCTTACCTTGATTATATCACTACTGCCGGACATAGACAAGAGGGACATGATCAAAATGTAATGAAATTCCTAAAGACCATCAGTCAGAGGCACCCAGATGCTTCATGATTCAAAGACTGTGGAGTCTGTGAATTCCATTAATGTCCTTGGATACTGTATGGGGAATGGTATAATTAAGCCAGATCCTGAGAGACTTCACCCACTACCAGAGCTCCCACCACCAGAAAATTTGCGATCCTTTGCAAGGGTACTTGGGATGTCTGCTTATTATGCCAAATGGATTCATGGGTTTTCTAACAAGATTCAACCATTGGTAAATACACAGAAGTTTCCAATGGAGGAAAAGCCCTTGAATGCCTTTAACGTACTAAAGAGAGAGTCGGAGGAAGCCACCCTGTATTCGGTGAATGAAAACTTATCCTTTGAGGTAGAGTGTGTAACGCATCTGATGTGGCTATTTCTGCTGTCCTTAACTAAAGAAGACGACCTGTTATGTGTTCATGTCAAAGACACTACAAGGAAGTGAATTGCACTATCACGTTGTAGAGAAAGAAGCGACTGCCATCATTGAGGCAGTGCGCAAATGGAGCCACTACCTGGCACGGCACCACTTTAGCTTGGATATTGATCAGAGGTCAGTGGCCTTTATGTTTGACAGTAAAAAGCATACAAAGATAAAGAATACAAAGATTCAAGAACGGAATCTGGAACTTGCAGCATTTAGTTACACAATAAAATACTGTCCTGGGAGAGAGAATGTGGTCCCTGATGCATTTTGTTAGGCATACACTTGTTCAGCCTTTACTCCTTCCACACTTGCTGTCATTCACAACAGACTTTGTCATCCAGGAATAACTTGGCTGCTGCATTTTATTAGAGAAAAGAATATCCCCCTTTTCTACAGAACATATCAAGAAAACTCATTTTTCATGCAAGATCTGTGCTGAACTAAAGCCTCAGTTCTACCACTCACCAGAAAGGAATCTTATCAAAGCAACAATACCTATGGAATGGCTTAGTATTGATTTCAAGGAACTCTTGCCCACAGCTTTGTGTAACCCATATCTACTTACAGTAGCTGATGAAGGCTTGTGTTCCCCCTTTGCCTTTCCATGTCCCAATATGCATACAGGTGCCTCACCTTTTATCCAGGATCGTCGGGACTGGACGCCTGCTGTTGTTTGGAATCTTCCAGATTTCAGAATCATTTTGATTTTGGTCTCTTTAAGCCTGCCCTTTAGTCGTAATGCCATCTTTCTCCCCCACTTTGGCCAGCTGAGTTACGTTGCTGTCTCTCCCCCTCGTCTGCCAGAGTCACGCTGCCGTTTCTCCCCCCACCTTGCCCGCTCGAGTCGCGCTGCTGTCTCCCCTCCCCTCACCTGCCAGAGTCACACTACTGTCTCTCCCACCTTCTCCCCCCTCACCTGCCTGGGTTGGGCTGCTGTCTCTCTCTTCTACCCCCCCTCACCCCCTGCTTAAATAGTGCCAGGGGAACAGCTCCCTTCTCTGTTCACCTGCCCTGGCGCTGGTACAACAGTTTCTGGTGTGAGGGGGATTATGGGTAGCAACGATGGCCATTGAACCTTTGCCGGGATGACTGAAAGTACCACGATGCTGGACGGGCATCAGTATACAGCAATTCGGAGGTGCTTATAAAGTATTGGAATGCAACAGGATACACAGGAGTTGAGTGAGGGTTGAGTTGAGTGAGGTCATGTTTGGTGCCAAACTCCATCTTTGATAAGCAGATGTCATCTACCAAAAAATGTGCCAGTTTTTAGAGGTTGCAGGTTTTCGGAATTCCGGATAAAAGGTTAAGCACCTGTACTATAACAGTGTGCAGATGCCTGGATCTGCTATTTAGCCTTTGCAGAATGCCAAATTACATACACACTGATCGAGGCACCACCTTTGTGTCTAAGGATCTGAAAGATTATCTCTCCCAGAAGGAGGTTGCCACAAGTCATACTACCCCACATAACCCAATTGGGAATGGACAGGTAGAAAAGTTCAATGGCATCATATGGAAGGCAGTCCGTTTGGCCCTTAGATCACGTAACCTGCCTGAGAAGCATTGGGAACTTGTGCTTCCTGAGGTACTACACTCCCAAAGATCGCTGTTGTGTACAGCAACAAATACAACACCCCATGAACGTTTGTTTGTGTTCCAACGCCACTCATTTACTGCCCTCCTGGCTAATGACCCCTGGACCTATGCGACTAAGAATGTTTGCGAGGAGTAACAGGAAAGAACCACTTGTAGATCAAGTTGAACTGCTGGGCAATAATTCAACATATGCAAACATCAGGTACTCAGATGGATGGGAGTCTACTGTGTCTTTTATGACTTGGCACCTGGTCCAGAAGCCCAGGCAATCCCCACATCTCCTATTGTGGGACAAGATAAAAGAAATATGGTGGTACCAATAGTAGATAGGACATGCCATGGTGTGGAGGATGATGAAACAGTAGCTCCATAAGGAGATCCAGTCGTGTACCAAAACCTCCCAATCGATATGGATGGGAATAGTCTCGTAAAGAGTCACTTGATACTGCTGGTGTTTTTTTTTATCAGGAGGGAAGAATGTAATATTACAAAGTTTTTCTTCATTGTTAATGAACTTGCATTTCATATTTAGTTGATCCTGGCTGCTGCTGTTCCTCAGGTAACCTGACCTCTCTTGCTCCAATCAATTTCTTCCTCCAATCAGCTTCTAGCTGCTGCCTTGCACCTTTCTTTTGCATTCTAATTGCTGCCAACTCCAGACTGTAACTGTACAATTAAGTTGAGTAAAGTTTTCATTCCCACAACACTTGCTAATGTGCTAGCAAAATGTGTTTTATTCAAAATTAGCAAACTACTTAGAATTGCTACGTTTGACAGGTGCGTCAGAGAAAAGACAAGAGAGAGAAAATATTAACTATTGTCACATTTCCTACAAACCGCGGTCATTACCTTTGATTCTGGACATTGTGAAATAACATTCTTCCATTCACTGCAAATTGTTCATTGCCCCACACATCATGAGTCAGCATAAAGGTATTTTAGGTCAGTGTTTCTGTGGTTGAACTCTCTGTTTTTGGTTTGAACCATTGGACAATGAATTTCACATTAAGCATAATGAACTGCATGTCAGTGCATCATTTTGTATTCAATGGGGAAGAATGTTTTGACTAGCTATGTAACTTGAGGATATATTAAACAAGGTGGAACAGCTTGAACTTCAGTCAGAATTAAAAGCTATGTTGAAGATGATAATGAGTTTATTGTCAAATACATTGTTCAATGTACATATGCACCGCAATTCTTACTACAGCTGAATGAATGTTTTTTAAAGTAATTAGGATGAAATGCAGAATAATTAGTAACTTTAAACTATAAATTGCCATCTTCCTTTTTACATTAAAAATGGCTGCTGTGGAATTAATCCAGCATTTAAAAGATAATGGATACATTGTGGCCCTCAGATATTTTCAATACTTTATGTATCTAGAAGTAATTTCAAATCTCGTGATCTAATTTCAAGATTGTATGATCAGATTTGTTTTGTCTGTTAGGTACTTGAAAATTCTGCCATATTGTATGTTTTTCGTCACATTTTTTAATTAATTTAAGAACCATACAAGAAAGTAAAATGGGCTGAAAAATGACAGATGGAATTTAATGCAGACAAGTGTGAGGTGTTGTATTTTGGAAGGACAAACTGAGAAAGGACATGCATGGTAAATGGTAGGGCACTGAAGAGTGCAGTAGAACAGGGGGATCTGGGGGTACAGATACACAATTCTCCTGAATGTGGCATCACAGGTAGATAGGGTTGAAAAGAGAGCTTTTGTCATATTGGCTTTCATAAATCAAAGTATAGAGTACCGGAGTTAGGATGTTATATAAGACATCAGTGAGGCCAAATTTGGAGTATTCTGTGCAGTTTTGGTCACCTAACTACAGAAAAGATATTAATAAGATAGAAAAAGTACAGAGAAGATTTACTAGGATGTTGCCCAGACTTCAGGAACTGAATTACAGGGCAAGGTTAAACAAGTTAGGACTTTATTCCCTGGAGCATAGAAGAATGAGGAGAAATTTGATAGAGGTATTTAAAATTATGAGGGGAATAGACTGAGTAAATGTGGATAGGCTTTTTTCACTAAGGATAGGTGAGATACAAACCAGAGGACGTGGATTAAGGGTGAAAGGGAAACTTCTTCACACAGAGAGTGGTGGGGGTGTGGAACGAGCTTCTAGCTGAAGTGGTAAATGTGGGCTCATTTTTAACATTTTAAGAAGCATTTGGACAGGTGCATGGATGGGAGAGGTAGGGAGGGATATGGACTGGGTGCAGGTCAAAGAAATGGTTCGATAAAGACTAGAGGGGCCAAGGTGGCCTGTTTCAATGCTGTAATGGTTCTAAAAAGCGATCAGCATTGTTAACCTCATGGAAGGGTGGTGGGGCATGCTTTACACACAAGGATGAGTGGTATTTCCAGATCAGGAGGGTTGTGCTACTTCAAGATTCACAAGTCCTTTATGTTCATGTGCAGAAATAAACAACCTTTGTGTACTTTTATTTGCCCTGTAAAGGTTCACAAAGAGTTACCATTAGTCCAGTGCCCCTATTAAGGAAAGAGGAACAAATGCCAGTCTCTTCAGAGACTGGTCCGCTGCTTCCTCAGAACCTGCAACCCTTGTGGTCTGGGCTGCGGAGCATGAGTGCTGCCATTTTGTCCATGGAATATATCTACAGAACAAATACAGGAAGAAAGAACCTTTATAAACCTACTCTAAATGTGATTGACTCATCATTCATTTCAACACCGTATTTGTCGACTCTCCCCATATACTTTTGTGATTTTTCAGTCCAGAAATATACCCATTTCCTTCTTACATATATTCAGCATCTTGGTTTCTGCTGTCCAAAGTGTAGTGAATTTCATAAATTCACCACCCTCTATCCTAAATCTCTTGCCCTGTAACCTGCGACTGTGACCATTCATACCACCAGGAGAAACATCCTCCCCCATTCCTGTCTCTCATGTCTTGTTAGACTTTTGTAAGATTTCATTAGATCCCCTCTCATTTTTCTAAAGTTTTGTGAATATAAATATGACAATCCAAATTTCTCTTCATACAACAGTGCCATTGTTTGCAGGAATCAGATAAACCTTTGCTACACTTTCTCCATGGCAAATCAAATCATTTCTTTTAGTTGCAGAGGCAATATTCCCAAATGGTCTCACTGGGGCCCTGCATTATTGAAGCAAAGTATCCTGTTCCTACACTCAAAGTTCTCTGAATATGAAGGCCAACATGTTGCTGTATCTGAGTTTTGTATCTGAGTTTAACTCTCTTTGTATATCACTATTTTCCAACCCAGCACTATTTGAATAATGTTGTCAGTTTTATGGTTTTCCAACCAAAGTGGATAACCACATTTATCCCCAATATATTGTATCTGCCTTGTTTTTTCCCGATCATTCAATCCATTTAAATAATCTAGAACCCATTTTTGCATTCTTTCCACAATTCATTGGCAAACTTTGAAATATGATATTTGGTTCGTTCAAGCAAATCATAATCATGAATAGCCATAGTTCCAAACATTGATCCCTGCATGCCTCACTGATTGGTGCCTGTCACTCCAATAAAGGTCCATACATTTCTACTCTGTTTCCTTTCTATCAACCAATATTAAATTTCTGTCAATACATTACCATCTCCATGATGCTTTGCTTTTCCATACTAACCATTTAAGTGGAGCTTTAACAGATGCTTCTAAAAATCCAAGTACAGCACATGGACTGGTTCTCTTTGTTCTAGCTACATCATTAGAAAGTGCTGATGGAGCTGTCAAACATGATTTCTACCTTTATACTCCACACTGCCTTTGTCTAATCCCATTTATAATTTCTGAATCAGGATCAGAATTATTGCCATAAGCATGTGTCATGAAATGTGTTGTTTTGCGGCAGTATTGTGCAGAAAAAGATGAAAAATTACAATAATCGACATTTCCATAAGTACAAGATTTTTTTAAAAACTCATGCGAAAAGACAAGTGAAGTAGTGCCCCCATTCAAAAATCTGATAGAACAGCGAAAACTGTCTTTGGAACATTGAGTGGCTCCTGTACCTCTTTCATATATATAAACTCTTACAAAGCAAAACACAACAACCCCTTCCCTTCTACCCCCTTCACAGTATAAATCTGTACACTGTCGGGGCTTACAGTTGGGTTTTAAAAAAAGAAAGTATTTTTGGGGAGGTCACATTTTTATAATAGTAGCACCTTTTTAAAATTTGGGCTCCTATATAGTCCATATATTATTGTCATATTTTTATAAATACCTCATATTTGTTTTTTAGATTATATGTGATTTTTTTTTCCATAGGTATACAACTGTTCATCTCTGTCTTCCATCGTGCTGTCTGTAGAGGGGAGTCAGATTTCCAAGTAATTGCAGTACATTTCTTAGCTATTTTAACAAATAATTTTTGGAATTTATTTAGTTTATTACTTATTTCAATAAAGTTGCCCAAAAGATAAAGCTCTTGTCATCTGTGAAGGCCACCCCTGTTATCCTTGTTAATATTTCAGTAATATCCTGCCAGAAAGGTCTCACCTTCACACACAACCATGTAGCAGGTACAAATGTTCCTATTTCTATTCCACATCTAAAACATATCTCTGTTATTTCCGATTTTGATTTATGTAATTTCTGTGGTGTGAAGTATAATTGATGTAGGAAATTATATTGAACTAATCCGTATTTTGCATTTATAATTGACGACATGCTTTCCAAACAAAAATCAGGCACAGTCTCTTACAGATGACTTTAAATGGAGTGCCCATGATGGTGCTGGCTGAGTTTACAACCTGGTGCCCTGTTACATATGTAGTATACACAAAGAGAATAAAACAAACCATTAATTTTCAAATAAAATGTCAATTAGGTCTGAGGCATAGTTTTCATTTTTATTAATCAATTTGAGTTGTAATATGACTCCCATCTCTTTCTCTCTTGATCTCTGTAAACCTGGTTTTTTCACTTTCATTTTGGAGATAAATTTAGGTGTGTTCCCAAGCCGAATTGTTCGTTGCATCTCACTCATTTCAGGTGGGGCCAAGTTTGGTCCCCATCTTTCTCTTATGAACGATCTTAACTGGAGACAGCAAAAGAATGTCCCATTAGCTACTTCATACTTAATTCTCCTATGGTCAATTTTGTTAGGGAGTCCTTGTTTGTCTGACTCCCATTCTTTGGCTTCCCCCCCCCCCCCCCCCACCCAAAGCCTTAAGTTTTTCATGCATTTTCGTCAAGTCACTCTCTGCTCAACCCATTCTAACCATCAGGTCTTCAACAATCTCTTTTATTTCGGTCATTTCCTCCGTCATATCTCTCATCACCGTTTCAACATTTATGAATCAGTTACTCAAATTCTCCATTTTTTTCCAGGATGATACTCAATTCTTGACTTGACTCCCCAGTTTTCCCTGGTTCTGCCAGTCCCGTCGCCATCTTTGCACCACTCCCTTTTGGACTTTCACCTAATGTTCCCTGTTGAATAGGAGTTTCTTCAATCTTTGCTCTCGGCTGTCTTGGCTTCTTCATGCTAGTTTTATCCATTTTTGATGAAGAAAATCTTGATTTTTCAAGTTTTGACCGTCTATTTAATAGTCTTCACAGAGAGCTTAACCAAAACACGTCTTTCTAAGTCCTTTGCATGGTAACACCCCTGGTGGTGAGATTTCTTGATGATCAAAGCTTCTTTCTTGAGGCACAGCCTCTTACAGATGACCTTAATGGAGTGCCCATGATGGTGCTGGCTGAGTTTACAACCTGGTGCCCTGTTACATATATAGTATACACAGAGAGAATAAAACAAACCATTAATTTTCAAATAAAATGTCAATTAGGTCTGAGGCATAGTTTTCATTTTTATTAATCAATTTGAGTTGTAATATGAAGTTATTTTTAAAGGATAGCACCAAGGAAAGAAATGCAAATTAATAATTGCATACATCTGATGTTGGTTATGCTGTGACCTTGATCTCAAGCATGCTAATATGTGAAAAGCTGGGTGGTAATTTGTATAACTATTTCTGGGCTATTTTTTTAAATTTATTTGTGACTCGTTGAGAAACATTAGCACATAATAATAATGGGCACAAGAAAACCAGGGAACCTTTTAGATAAAAGCAATCTTCACTGTTCTAGAGCAAAATAAAATGCTGCAATAGTGGATGGTGTCCAATGCTAAAATATGTTTTAATTGTACATCCAGTTTTTTGCAATTTTTCTTTGTAGTCCATGTTATGCACATTAGTTATTGTTGCAAATGGCTACTGATATTGCCTTTTTAAAAAAAATCTTGTCAGTTAGAAATTGGCTGAGTTAACATGTTTGAATGCTCACTGGTTACATTGATGTATGTTTAATGCAATAGAGAAATGCAGTGTCAGCACTGTGTTATTATTAGATTTCTCCCCTTCTGAAGATGCTGATCTCTGCAGGGATGCAGATCCGTAAGTGAAGGGAGCTGAAAGTAAGTGGCACTGAGAGGGGAGGCTTCAGGTACCAAAGAGAGTTATGAGCAAGAAAGTCAGTATACATGTGCGTGTGTGAGAGTGAGTGATCTGTGCTTAGACATTTCTATGTGTTAGTGTGTTAACATGTGTCTGTGATATGCATCCACGTACACATTTGTTCTGTAGCAAAGCCTGATCTTAAGTTCTCTTTGAATCTCCCTGTTATTAAGTCAAAAACCTTGCTCTGTTAAGTTTTTTTAATTTTTTTTTATTTTTCACACTATAAACCATACTGACCAAAATACATACAGACATTTTTCTCTTGAGTATATACAGTGTCATTTTCTCCCCACTCTTTTAAGTTGATGTGATAGTTGGAGCGCTATGTTAAAGAAATTTAAGGAATTCATACAAATACATCTTCCACTCCTCAAGGTTGAAACACAAATATGGCTGGGACTGCAAAAAAAGAGAATGTTTGTGTGGCACATAAAATCTCAGAAAGCTGTTAGGCAGTTTCAGGAGTGAAACAAGACAGTCTGCAGATGCTGTGATTTTAGTAAATACACAAAATTGCTGGATAAACTCAGTTGGTTCTGCAATGTAAAGATAACCAATGTTTTGGGCCTGAGCCTTTCGTAAAGGTATAAGCAAAAAACAAGCAAGCAATGGAAGTTTCAGAACTTTATTTGGATGAATCCTATTTGGAAATCGATCTGCACTCATTCAAAAAAATGTATAACTTTTAATAAAAATTTAAAGCAGTTGCATCCTCATGGGCTTAATAGAAATCAGAGACTTTTACTTCATAGCATTAAAGAATATCTTGACCACCATAATATCTTAGCATTTTTCTGTCTTCAGTTAAAAAATCTTTAACCATTGGTATCACTTTCCTGCTAAATGGCTACCATCTTCATGCTTTTATTGATAATCAAATACATGTTTGACAAATTTCGATCAGTATAACTTTTGATCATTACAAGTAATAAGGCGAACAGGGAAAATATTTCACATTCCTTACCATCCAAAGGGGAAAGTACCCCAACCCTCCACCTCTCTCATCTGACCTCCCAAACCCCCCGCCTATCTTGACTTCCCCAACCCTCCACTTCTCCCCTGAATCCTTCCAACCCAGCACTCCCTCCCCCAATTCCCCCACCATCCTCCCCCTGACACCCATCCACCCTACTGACCACCACTCTACCTCCTCCTGGGTCTTTACAATCATCTCTGGCCTTCCCCTCAGTTCTGACCTCACCTTTGACCCCCTTCACCCACACCTCAACAATGCTGAAATCTTCTTCCGTCATATTTACCTCAGTGCCTACTACTTCTACCAGAGTTCTCCACCCCCTACAGAAGACCTTCTAGCCTAAGTCTTTTTTCCTCCTTAAAGACATTGTATTCTGGCCTTCTGCCTGTTCTGGTTCTTTATATTTCCAACTGCTGCTAAAACATTAACTGTCTCAGCTTCACCACTCCCTTTACGTATTCTAATCTCACTTTCTTGGAATGTGCTACCCTCCACTCCCTCTACATAATTACTCTTATCACTATCAAACCCACAGGGTGGTGCATTGGTGGTGTGTGGACTCATCTCTGCTTTGTCTCAGACACATCCTCTTATCTCTTGAACAAGAATCTACCTTCAAACATCAAGCCACCTCATCACTTCTAGTCATCTCCCTCCAACCTCATTTTATCCCAGCCCCATACTGCCTGGTTCTACAGTTAACTCCTACCCAAGATCCACAAATCCAACGGTCTCTGCTTCCAAGTGCTCCTGACAATAAATTTGAACTTTGACTTTTGGCATTGACCTTGATCTGCTTCCATGATGAGGTCTTCCATTCCAGATCATGAGATGTCCCCTTCTTCAAAAAAACATGGCTTCTCCTCAACCACCATCATCTCAGTCCTTGCCTACATTTCCTTTATTTTGTGCCCATCTGCCCAGGCTCTATCCTAAGATGCAACAAGGACAGGATTCCTCTTGCCCTCACCTACCACCCTTCCAGCCTGATCCTCCATCATTTCCGCCAACTACATCCCACCACCAGCCAAATGTCCCTCTCCACCTCCCACAGGGAGCACTTCCTCCATGAACAACTCCCTTCTCACTAATCATCCCCTTGGTACCTATGCTTATGATCACAGGAAATGCACCCACTCCTCCTCCATCTCCACCATTCAGGGCTTCAGTCCTTGCAAGTGAAGCAACACTCCACTTGTGTACCTGGACACAGATTAGAAGGTTGTTTTGCTGAGCACCTTTGCTCTATCCATTGTAATAGTGGGGACTTCCCAGTTGCCAACAATTTCAATTCCGTGCCTCATCCCACACCAACATGTCTGACCATAGCCTCATGCATTGCCAAACCAAGGCTATCCGCAAATTGGAGAAACTGTTGCAGACGCGTACTTACCTTCGTCAGTCTACCACTGATAACGTCAGTGATGCCACATGCATGAGTAATAACATGATGCACGGGTGTGTTAAGCGTCACTACACAGGTAATGGATCTCAGATACAGGAGGAGGAGAGTGAGAGTGTCAGGATCACCCGTGCGGCAGTGAGCCAATGAGAAGGTCAGGGGAGTTTGGCTGGGTGGTGTTTGGGGAGTTGAAGAATGCAAAGTAGTGTCTAGTGAAAATAATAAAGAAGGTTGACATCAGGTTGTGCTGAAATAAACAAGTGTGTGTATTCTTTATTTGTTTGTAAGCTGTGGTAAATCAGTGCTGTTATAGAACAATCAATATTTTGCTTGGGCACTCTCCAACCATATGGGATTAACAACCTCCAGTTTGTGTTAGGCCCCTCCTTTCTCTCTCTCTCTCACTCCCTATCCCTGTGTTTCCTTTCTTCCAGCTCTCCTTCTCTCTCCATTCAGAGAGCTATTTGTTGAAAAATTGGAAGATAAATCGGAGCAGTTATAGAGGAAAAGAAACAGTAATGTTAGAACTTCATTGGTGGGTCAAAATTCTGGAACTTCCAAACAGCATTAGTGCTTATACCTTAAGGATTGCAGTGATTCAAGAGCCATTTCGGGGTAGCCAAAGAAATGCTGGCTCTACTTCAAATCCCTTATCCCTTGAATAAATAAATGTGAAGGGAAAACACAGCAAATGCTGGAAATCTGAAATGAATGTGAATTTTGGAACCATTCAGCTATCATCTGTGGAGAGAGAAAATGTTACACATCGATGAGCTTTCATTGTTAAAGGTCAGTGCTATGGTCAGAAGTAAGCAGTCAATGTTTCATATCAGGACCCTTTATTGAGACTTTATCCCATCTCAAAAAAGGGTTTCAACTCAAAATTTCTCTCGTCACTCCTTCATGTGGTTATGGCACGTTTGGCAGATTTATCCTCGTTGGAAGATAAATGCAGGAGAAGGAGGAACATGTGTTTTTCAATTGAAAGACTGTGAAACAATTGAAAGTAGCTGTGATGTGGCTGCCCTGTCCACTTCTCCCACCTCTCAGGGAAGACAGAGCTATCTGCGGCGAGAATTTAAGGAAACCCAGAAGTGTTTATAAAGATTTTACCTCACCATTTCAGAGTGAAACATACTCACACTCTCTTACTTAGAACATCTGTACAAAGTGAAGGGAGGAAAGTTTTGGGGAGACATCTGGAACAAGTTTTTTTATATCAAGTGTAGTGCCTGGAATACATTGCCGGGGTGGTGGTGGAGGCTGAAACATTAGGGGCATTTAAGAGACTTTTAGACAGGCACATGGATGGAAGAAAAAGAGGGTTATGATGTAGGGAGGATTTAGTTTTTTTTGGTAGGTATATATGGGTCAGCACAACATCGCAGGTTGAAGGATTTGTACTGTACTGCAGTGTTTGTTCTATGATCTATGAAATGCTGGTTGACCATTTCTGCCCATGGATATTCTGGTCTGCTGAGTCCCTCCAGCAGCCCATTGTTTTCAGGTAGGACTGGTTATCTGAAGTCGTGAAATCTGAAATGTGCCAAGACAGACGATGAAGTGCCATTCCTGAAGTCACCATTTAACTTCATTGGGACAGCTAGGACGTCAAAGATGAAGATCAGTGTGGGTGTGGTATGGAAAATTAAAGGAAGACGTTACCACTGTGGAGTCAATGGCGACATTCTGCAAAGCAGTTACGCATCTGTGCCCATGAGGAAACCAATGGTAGGTCATTCAAGTGCTGATCTGTTTAGCCCTTCTGCTTCCATCAGGACTTGAATCCCACCCAGTTTTGTAATAGAAAATGAGCAGTCTCAAACAGGAGAATCAAAGCTCTAACTATTCAATATGAAAAAAAAATCAGTTGGCATTTATATTATTGGACCCCAACTACATTAATAAAATAACTTTTAAAATACTTTCTAGCCAATAAATTATTTCTAAAGAGTGGCCACCTGTATTAGAGAAGTATGATACCCATTTTTCCTCTGAAGGATCCCACCAACAACAATGACTTTATACACTATTATTCAGTAATGCTGATAAATATTATATTGACAATAGGAATTGCAACCTCCTTTCCCTCTTACCACCCACCTCACCCCAATTCTTCAAGATGAAGGATTAGATTTTTGTTTACATTCACCTGACAGGGCCTGATTTACCTGAAATGTAATACCTCAAACAGTGAGGCTTTTCAGTACTGATTTAGAGTGTCAGCTGGAGTTTTGTACTCAAGTCACAAATGTAGGATAAAAAACTTTAGCCTTCTGATGAAGTGATGAGAATGCTTTAAACTGAGCTACAGTTGACATTTATGTGGGATTGTAGGATGCAAGTAATTGCCAGAACAGAAAGCCTATAAAAAAATGACCGCAGGCTCAGTTTCAAACTAATGAATAGGAAATTTAAGACAATGAGCAAATATTTCATTTAGATTGTGTGACAAAGTATATAGATATGTTTCGGGGAAAGGTTTTTAGAATAGGTCACATACAAACTCTTTAAAACGGATCTTATTTGAAATACTGTAGCTCTGCTAATGCTACACATATCAGCCCCACAGCTTTTACAAGAGCTTTGGAGAGTGCCTAAGAGACTTGACTAACGGGACCTTCTGTCTGGAAGAGACCGTGCTGTTCTAAGAGGGTCATGTGGTTTTGCAAGCAGAGAGACACACACAGAGATCAGTACTACAGTGTTACAGCCAGTAACATCAGCTGGGATTAGAACAGGGTAGGCTGGTAAGCTTGTGGAAAACCCCATTTGGAAGATGGGTTGTAAGTGCTTTGTTCAGCCTGGTAAAAGCCCTTGTGGTTCATGCAAGAGGAGAGAACTGGCTGTCTAATGTTTCATTTGGAATAAGTGAAACAAGAAGGAACTCTGTGGTGACCTGAAAGAAAGAGGTTATCATCTGGAAAATCCTGATGGGGCAAGTTTCTGCCGCAAGACACTGAAGTGGCTGATGGAAGTAAATCAGTTGTAGATGACCTGGAACAACAAATCTCTCTCTGAAAACCAATAAGAACCTTCCTGAGCTGTAACCATTTACCTTTCAAGCACTAAAGCCTGGTGAACTTTATAAATGTTAAATTCTGTGCACAGTATAAGAATTGCCTGCAACCAGTGAACTTGGAGCAATGAGAAGTGAACTTACACAAACATTACATTCACGTGTGCTTAGAATTAGAAGGGAATTAAGTTAGGTTAGTTAAGTCAATAGTGATAAGTTAAAGTGTGATTTTGCTTTCATGTTTAAATATAATTAAAAACAACTTTTATTTAAGTAACCAGTTATCTTGGTGAATATCTATTACTGCTGGGTTTATGGGTCCTCTGGGCTTGTAACAATTGAAGAGAAAGCAAATGGTCTTTGGGATATATCAATGGAGATAAAAGTATGAATCCTTGAACTTTCTCTGAATGAGTGAACTGAATTAAGCTCATCGGTCTTTTCTTGTGGACCTACTAAATTTCTGTTATTTTTTCACCATTATTTCTGCTCATAACTTTGATTTACCTGTATCGAGGTAAAATCCCTGCACCGTTTCTGAATAAAATGTATCCACTCTTACTAATACAACTGCAGCAATATTATTGATATTCAGAAATTTGTTGCACCTATTCCAGAAGGCTTTGTCATATGGTTGCAGGGGGCAGGTGAGGTCTGGGCCTGATGTCCCGTTCATATAACCATTTACGGAGCGGAAACAGGCCATGTTGGCCTTTCGAGTCCGCACCGGTTCACTGATTTTGTGCGGCCTCTTCAAGCATTGGTCCCGGTAGATCTTCATTCAATAATGATGGGCGAATTCAATGCTTAGTCATTGACACATCCATATCAGCCTCCTGAAGAGAGTTTCTGATCTGCCAGGCAGGCATTTGGGGATTTTTCTTCATTATGATGAGAATTTTTCTGCGACCAGCAGTGGACCCAGGGAAAGTGCACACGTAATACATTGTCTCTGCTTTCTCGGTGTAGTGATTGTAGTGTGGCTTGCCAGGCAGGAGATCACTGCAAATGGCTTCGACATTACTGCATCTGTAGCAGTACCTTCGATGTCCCCCATTTTTAATTGAGTTTGCTACGTCAAGGCACAACTGAGTGTCTGGTGGTATAACTGAATAGGTAAACGGGGCTCATTAGCCTTGGTTGGCAGCCAGCCTAAGAGAAGGAAAAGGAATAGGTAAAAGTTCTATTATTGTCACATTTAGTAATATTACAAAAGAATGTTTGTCAACTGCAGACAGAGTTGCCACTTTTTTCAGCACCTCTCACAGAAACTTACAGCACCTGGTCTTCCTCGGCATTCTCCCCTCCAAATACTGACCAGTCCCGTGCCTGCTTAGCTTCCGAGATCAGACAATCCTAGGTGTATTCAGGCTATTAGGCGCCGTTCACTCTGATTTCAAACACGGCAGATGGGGCTCGACAGCCTCGTCAGGCCAACCAGCTAGGAGAAGGGCACTCCGATGTAACACCCACGACCCGAGGACCTGGCTGTCACCGTCCCAGCGTGCTAGGCCGCGGCAGATAAACCCCAGGTGTAAAGGGTGGGGCTAGTACCGCACTCCATCCCAAGAAAATAATTCCGTCACGCGGGCTCGAAGGACATGCCCACGATCCTTCCGAAATCTTCGTCGGCGAAGCCAGGCCACGATGAGTATGGTTGCAATCAGTAGCAGGATTTCTAATGCAGAACTTTTCCATTTTTCTCCCCACAAGACGAATTGGTGCAAAAGAAGCCAGGAAGAAGAGAAGCAAGCCTCCTGTCATGAATATTTTAAACCTGTTCAGGGGATGGAGAACTGACTCATTCTCATGAAGATTACATGACATTTACAAGCTCGAGGCCCTCCGAGGGGGTTAAAGAGCAGATTCTCCCGGATCCGGTGGAGCCAGCACTGCTGACCCTTCCGCCAGGCTGTCAGGGGCAGGGGTGCATCTTCCAGCGGGAGGGCGAGCTCCACCCACCCACCTCAGACGTCCACTCCCCCCCCTCCCCCCGCCATAAAGGGACATGAGGGGCGCGTCACCCCCCTCCCCCGCGCCCTCCACGGCCGCGCGCATTCCTCCCTCTCTGGGCAGCCCGTGTGAATGCGCGCGCGAGAGAAGGAGGGCGGCACGGGGCCGCGTCGCCTCCTCCCCCCCCCCCCCGCGTGTGTCTGCGCGCGCGGACGTCGCGAGCAGCCAACCCCCCGCCGCGAGTGAGTGAGTGAGTGGGAGAGAGAGAGAGACACATGATTGTGTGTGTTGCAGGGCAGTTGCGCGGATGAGGCGAGGCGAGGTAAGACCGGGGCGGGCGGGCGGAGGCAGCCTTTCCCCGAGCGCTCCTTGCTGCACCTTGCGATCACCTAGCGGGTTTTGCAACGCGCAAAAAAAGGAGGGGGGCGGGGGGGGGGGAACTCGGTGTTCGCGTGAGAGCGGAGGGCGCCTACTGTAAATGCGAACGAGACACGTACCCCACAGCATTAAAGGGGGGGGGATCCCCTGCCAGACTGAAGGGATGTGAATGATCCGATAGTAAACGTGTCGCTCTTGTTTCATGTGGTGACACGGACCGAGATGGTCATGAATGACTGGAGCATTGCAACGGTTGGCTGCTCTACAATGTCCTGAAAGGGAAGGGGTGGGTGGGGGGGGGTGGGGGGTGGAAACTGCTCCTGGTTTATGTTAACAGCGAGATCACACCGACACAGACGGCTTCTCGCCCATTGGGATTTCGCCAGGGGCCTCCCTCCCTTTAAATGTGAGCAGCCACGTTTATCGGGGTCCTGCTCGACAGAAGCAATGGGGCAGTTTGGGCGAGGTTAAAATTTCCTTCGGGAACTGCTGCCCCCCCCCCCCCACCACCCCGCAAATGGCAAGTGGGCAAAGCAAGCGGGAGTGGATGAACCGGATTGTACCGCGGTCGTGATGACATTCCTCCTTGCTGCAGCCAGTGAAGAAAGCCGGTTTTCATTGAATGGGATTTAAGTGATATATCCACAGTGATCCGAGAGCAAAAACAAACCCCCCACCCCAAAAAAAAACAGGTCGTGTATTGGGGGAGGGAGAGTGGGGTCTGACAGCTGTGTCAAGGATCTGCTCGAGAACTGGTTTTAAGCCTTCTGTATCTGCCTGCAGGTATAGCAGGGAGAAAAGGGGGTGAATGGCGTCCAGAAGCCCTTCATGATGTTGGCTGCTTTCTTGAGGCAGCCTCTCATGTCCATGCCCTCATGGATGGGGAGGTACAGAGCCTGTAAGCTATGCTTGCTCCCTTCTGCATTCCAGTCGAATTCCCAAACCAGCCTGTGATACAACGACTCGGTATACTTTCCACAGTGTATTTGCAGAAGTTTTAAAAATATTTTAGTAGGGGGGGAAAAAACCCTTTATACACTTTCTAACGGATACCATAATTCAAATCATAATATATACATCATATAAATTGTAAAATAGAATATAAAGCATAATTATCAGGCAACATATCTTGCTCAAAACCTCAGATTCTGATGTTAAATAGAAAATAATAAGATAGAATTAAGAATCCCACATAGTGATCTTCATCTAATTCTATAATGTGATCTACTATAACCTGGTTTTGTAAAAGTTTTAATGAGCATCTGATGACATGCAAATCTGCCCTGACTTCTTAGAAAGTTGAGGTGTTGATCTTAATGAGCTGGCTCCAGGAAAGAGCTTCTGAAATATGGACTTGCAGGAACTGACTCTGACTCTCTCCTCCTCTGTCCCATTAAATACAGACAGGTGATCGGCTTATCCTTCCTAAAATCCACAATATGCTCCTTGGTTTTGGTGAGCAAGGTTCTTGATCTCCATTCTGTATTCTGACTCATCATTTCCAGTTATTCAACCAGCATCAGTGGTGTCAAGCAATTTTGTAGATTGAGTTGGAACTCAATCTGGCTACGCAGGTCATGGGTGTACAAGGAATAGAGCAAGGGATATTGTATAATGAGTGAAATCTGTCTCCAGTTTGCATGTGTATGTTGTGGTGCCCTAGACATGCTCAATGGAGGTGGCATAAATTTAATGAAGAACTGAAAAAAGTTGTAGGGAAGGTTTCTCTTTTAAGTGCTTTTTACAGAAACTGGTCAAATTACTCTTATCAGGACTAAAAGATTCAGACAAGTCTCTCCATCATTTGACAGGTGGGAATTTTGAATTCAAATAATTAAATCTGGAATTTGTATTAAAAATAAGTCTCAGTAATATCAACAACTAAACTACTTGATTGATATAAAAATCCAATTGGTTTACTAATGCCCTTGCCTTAGTGCCATATCTGACCCTAGACCCACCGATGTGATTGACTCTTTATTGAGGGTCCCTGGACTGAGGATGCAGTTTTGACATTGCAGTTTTAAAGGTACACGACCCTTTATCCGGAAAGCTCCAAAATCCGGCAAGAGGGGACCAACGGTTGGGGGAAGGGGGAGACTGCTGGGCGGCCGGGGGAGGCGGCCAAGGGACTGGCGGCCGGGGGAGGCAGCCGAGGGACTGGTGGCCGGGGGAGGTGGCCGAGGGACCGGCGGTCGGGGGAGATGTCCGGGAGGCCGAGGGACCGGCGGTCGGGGCAGATGTCCGGGCGGCCAAGGGACCAGCATTTAGGGAAGGCGGCCGAGGGATTGGGGGGAGGCGGGCCGGGCGACTGGAAGGGGGTTGGGGTGGATACTGCAGCACAATTCGGGTGGGCTTTCCGAAATCCGGAAAAATCCAAAATTCGGAACACACTGTCTCCCAAGGGTTCCGGATAAATGATCGTGTACCTGATTTATCTTGATCCTCCGAGTGTTTTAAAAACTTTTTTCCAGGTTATAGAATATCTGTTCTCTAATGACCATTGTACCATTTTTATTGACATGATGTAACCATTATTAGAAATACCAGCATTTCATGTCCATTCCTAATTGCCTTGAGTATGTGGCAGTGATCCAGTATTTTTGCTTCAGTCCTTGTGCTGAACTTTTTGCCAGTGTGCTATTGGGTGAGGAGTTCTGCTGTTTAACTCAAAAGGTGATGAAGGAATAGTAATGTATTTGCAATGCACTTGTGTGTTATTTGAGAAGAAACTATATAACCATATAACCACTTATAGCACAGAACAGGCCAGTTCGGCCCTACTAGTCCATGCCGTAGCAAATCCCCACCCTCCTAGTCCCACTGACCAGCACCCAGTCCATACCCCTCTAGTCCCCTCCTATCCATGTAACGATCCAGTCTTTCCTTAAATGTAACCAATGATCCCGCCTCGACCACGTCTGCCGGAAGCTCATTCCACATCCCCACCACCCTCTGCGTAAAGAAATGTTCCCCTTATAATTTTCCCCCTTCAACTACTGTAGTAAGTTTTGGCATTCCTATGTGTCTAATGCCCTTGTCCTTAGTCCACAGTGGGCTTGTCAAAGATAGCTTGATGCATTACTGTGGTACATCTTGTAAAATCGAGCTGGAGCGGTGGTGGTATGTCAATGGTAAAGTAAGTAAGAGTTCATAGTAGTGGATCCTAAGTCAGGGGAAGGCTACTTTACCCTTGATAGTGTTGAGCCTCTTGAATATTGTTGGAATTGCACTTATCCAGAGAAGTGGAGAGCATTCAGTCACATCCCTTTATAGTCAGTGAATAGAGTTTGGGAAGCTGGAATTTTGTCACTTGGTGTCAGATATCAACATTGTACTGCACATGAAGTCACTGGGGCTGAATTTCAGTTGCACTGTGTTTGTTTTCAATTTCACTTTTCCTCTGTGCAGGCTAAAAATGACCATCTCCAGAATTGTTTCAAATCACTCTGGAAATTCAGTTACCTAGCCTGAGTCATGATTTCCACATCAGCGCTGCATAGGATTACATCAATTATCTGTGAAATCCTCCACAGAGTAATCCAGTTTTAACCAACTGGACTGAGAGCCAACCTTGGTAGATAAATTGTATACTTCATTCTGTGAGTCATTGTGGAACCATTGTCCTTGCCCTCTTAACTGTAAATCCCAAATCTCACAGTCTACTGCTCCCTTGCCATTTTTGAAAAAACCAATCCTGATTTTTAAAAAATGTATGTTTCATCTTTTTTTTTCCCCCTCCGCCTCTGACGTGCTGCCACTTCCAGTTGATTTCTGCTTGAATGTGGACAGTTTTCTCCAGCTCCAACATTTGAAAATGTAATGTTCCACCATCATATTGCTGCCCTGACAAATCTGATAGATGGAGCTGATATTTATCATGTTTTTAAAAAAGTAAAGTCTGACACCAAGTACCGTATTTGATGGCATTACAAGACCCACGGGCATAGAAGGAAGGAACCCCCATCCCCATTTCAGCAGGAAATGTTAAAACATTTTTTAGTGTATTTATGGGTATGTGTTTAATGATTTTGAAATATGTAGCTACACTATAGCAGGAAAAAAAATTTGGTCAAAACATGCAACTAGGACAACAGGAAAAAAATCTTAAATAATAATACTGCTGTAATTTACAAGAGAAAACAAAAGCAACTTGGCTAAAGCGGAAAACATTTTATGAAAACAAACTACTGCTGTCCGTTCCTGCGTTGGTCCCGCTGTCACGCTCTCTCTCCTGGTGGCCTGTTGTTGGTCTCTGCACTGGTCCCACTACCCCGCTCTCTCATGGGGTGGGGGCAAGCAGGGCAATGGGATCAAAGTGGTGTTATGAGCCCAGAGGACTCCAGCAGCATTAGAAATTCACCAAGACAAATGGTTACTTAAACAAAAGTTGCTTTTAATTATCTTTAAACACGAAAACAGGATCAAACTTTAACTTATTACTATTAACTTAACCCCTTGCTAATTCGAAGCGCATGTGTATGTAATGTATGTGTGTAAGTTTAGAAAAGTTCTTTGATTCACAGTCCAGTTTCACTTCTCACTCCTCCAAGTTCACTGGCTGAAGGCAATTCATATACTCTGCACAGAATTTAACATTTATGAATCTTCACTGGGCTTTAGTGCTTGAATGGTAAATGGTTACTGCTCAGGAAGGTCCTTGTCAGTTTTCAGAGAGAAGATGGTTGTTCGTTGCACACCCAAAACTGATCCCTTTTGATCAGCCACTTCAGTGTCTTGTGGAAGAAACTTGCCCCATCAGGATTTTCCAAATGATAACCTCTTTCTTTCAGGTCACCACAGAGTTCCTTTATGCTTCCCTTATTTCAAATGAAGCATTACGCAGCCAGTCCTCTCCTCTTGTATGGACCACAAGGGCTGAACTAAGAACTCACAACCTTCAAAAACTTGCCAACTTGTCATGTTCCAGTTCCAGCTACTGAACTGTAGAACGGAATTCCCTCTCCCTCTCTGAGAAAACCATATGACCCTCTTAGAACAGTGAACTGCACTCAGACAGACTGCAGCTCTGGACCAAACCTTCCGAGTTCGTTCATCTGTTGCTTTCCAAAACAATAATCCATTACTCCACAGCAGGTCCAACTAACACTACTCGTGAAGTCCTTGTAGACATTCTTCAAAGTTTTTGCAAAGGCAGGAGGAGCCTGGACTGTCTGGCCTGAGCAGAGCTCTGGCATTTTAAATGAGATCTGTTTTGAAGTTTTGGTATGTGACCTACACCAAAAAACTTGCCACAATTTATTTCCTTTAAAACTTATCTATATATAATATAAAGTATAACATAATCTGTCACAGTGGGGACTGGTGGCGGGCTGTCGGGAGGAGCAGGACCAGTGCAGGGACCAACAGTGGGCCACTGGGAGAGTCTCCAACAACCTACCACCAACCACCCCCCCACTGATTCCACTGCCCTGCTCCCCCCTGACAGCATGCCACCAGCCCCCAATGATAGATGGCAATGATGCTAGTGAGCCGTGCAGCGACGATGATCACTGTCAGTGTTGCCCACCATTATCACCCTCATTTCAAGTTCGCATACAAGACCCGTGGATAATTTTGAGCCATTTTTTGAGAAATAAAGTAGGTCTTGTATGCTATAAAATACGGTAATTGCCATCTTTTACTAAGTAAAGTTAAGGCTGATGTTAGCAAATATTGGGAATCTTCCCTTTGAGTGTCTGGTGGTATATTTGTAGACCATGATGTTACTACAGTCATTGCAATACCTAGACAGAGTAAGTTGCCCTCTCCTTCTCCCACCCACCCACCCAACCCCCACCTTTTTATTCAGGTGCACTTTTTACTCATACCTTGACGAAGGGCTCAGGCCTGAATTATTGGTTATCCTTTACTTTCTACAGATGCTGTGTGACCTACTGAGTGTCTCCAGCACTTCTGTATATTCAGTCCAACCCAGCATCTGCAGACGACTTTCCTGTTTAACTCTGAGCTCTCATTGTATTTTTTTTTTAAAGCTATTCGATTTTTCACTGTGATATTGGATTTGCACTTCAAGGTGACATTACATCCTGTATTAATTCTGATGAGAAAGATAGAACATTAAGTACCGATTTGGTTTTTAACAGATCATTTATCTAATCTCAGGGTTTAAAATCCATTAGGATAAAGTTCAAGTATTTTATAACTTTGTGAATGTATCTGAGATTTGAGCCCAGGTTATCTTTTTTCTGGTAGCTATTAACTATTTTATTTTCTGTTCTCTGCTCCTTTCTGAAGGCATTGATCTTTTATGGAAATATTCACAACCAAACTGGTTTTGTACCCTACCTTTACTCTTATCTTCATATGTGTCTCTCAAAATAATTCATGATGTATGGATTGACAACTGTCATTTCTCCACCTCATTCTTGACTATTTTTGATGAATACTACCTGTATTTATTTAGGCTGAGATCAACAAACCAGAAAAATGATAAAAGGCAATTTAGTGATCTCTACAGCTTCAGATTTCAGATTTATTGTCAGAATGCATACATGACATCACCTACAACCCTGAGATTCCTTTTTCCTGCGGCCACGGCAGAATTACCACTAATTGGTAATGCAAAAATAAATTGTATACAGATTGTAAACAAATAATAGAACTGTAAACAGATAATGAATGTAAATAAACTGTGCAATACAGAGAGAGCAAAGAAAATCAATAAAGTGCACAAGTAAGCGTCCTTAAATGAGTCCTTAATTGGGTTTGTTGTTGAGGAGTTTGATGGTAGAGGGGTAGGAGCTGTTCCTGAACCTGGTGGTGAGAGTCTTTTGGCACTTATACCTCTTTCCTGATGGCAACAATAAGAACAGCATGTCTGGGTGGTGTGGGTCTTTGATGATTGCTGCTGCTGTCTGACGGCAGAGTTCCCTGTAGATGTGCTCAATAGTGAGGAGGGTCTTGCCTGTGATCTCCTGGTCTGTGCCCACTACCTTTTGGAGGGCTTTATATTCAGGGGTATTGGCGATGCAGCCGGTCAACACACTTGCCACCACACCTCTAGAAATTTCCCCGGGTTTCTGCTGTCTTACCAAACCTCCGCAAACTCCTGAGAAGTAGAGTCGCTGACATAGCTTTCTTAACGATGCCATTAGTATGTTGGGTCCAGAAAAGATGCTCCTAAATAGTGACTCCCAAGAACTTAAATTTGCTCACCCTCTCCACCTCTGATCCCCCCACAATGATCACTAGATTGTATACCTCTGGCTTTCCTTTCCTGAAGTCAACAATTGGCTCCTTAGTTTTGGTTGTTGGATCACCATTCAGCCATTTTCAATCTCCAACCTGTTTGCAGACTCATCCCCTTCCTTTATACAATTCACTGCCATGGGATCATCAGTAAATTTGTAGATGGTGTTATTGTCGTACTGAGCTACACAGGCATAGGTGTGAAGTGAGTAGAGCAGGGGGCTAAGAACACAGACCTGTGGTGCTCTGGTACTGATGGAAATTGTGGAGAAGTTCTTACCAATCTCCACTGATTGTGGTCTGCAGGTGAGGAAATCCATTCGAGTTTGCAAATCAGTTTTGAGGAGATGATGGTGTTAAATGCCGAAATGTAGTCGATAAAGAGCATCCTGATGAATGCATCTTTGCTGTCCAGGTGTTCCAGTGCTTTGTGTAGAGCTAATGAGGTGGCATCTGCCAAAAGCCGATGGTTGAACTCGAATGCTTGGTGCTCAGATGAGATATAATTATACACTTGACTATTTAGAGCTTCCTATTTCTTGAATTGCTGAAGTGATATTGATATCTTTTCAATGTCTTGAAGTGTCTGCTGAAGCTAATCCAAATCTCAGAGGTATATACAAGAAAGGGATTACTGCTGTGGCGTACATGAGTTTAATAGTAGATGTGAAAGCTTGATTTTTTTTCCTCACCTGATCAAAAGCCATGCATTCACATTGGAGGTAATGCTGAAATTCACCAAAGGATGCCTTTACCAGAGATGGCTGCTTGGGTTATGGAACTGATCCACATTTTCTCAGGTCTTGCTTTGAACTTTGTCAGAGGATATTGTATTGTCGCTTGTTAAGTGCAAAACCCAGCCTCTTTCATATTTCAGTGAATGAGTGGGGGATGATCTGGGGATCAGCTCTGACTGCTTGGAAATGCAAGTATTGTTTACGTACATACAATATTTGGGTAACCTTTATTCTGGAGAATAGCAGCTGCAGGTTGCAAATTGCCAATTAGTGCTGAAGATTAGCTCCATTCTTGTTGGGGAGATTTGGTGGTGGTTAGGAGCAGTATTGGTGTGAGAAAGATTGAGACGTGGAATGGTAAAGATGCATCATCACTGAGATTGGCTCTGCTTTATTTAACATGGGGCAAATATTAAATAGAGACACAGTTCCATTTGGTTCCAAATGGTAGCCAAATTTTGGTGTTCTTACTGATTGATGGAGTGAAAAACTTTACTTAAAATAAAGTAGACCACATGTAATGGCTGATGCTAATTCTGTCATCCTTTTTGGGAGTTGTCACATGGAGAAGATTGTGACCACAATGCCTCTATATGAACAGAATCTACTATGTTTTGGAGAGCAGCTCTTGAGAGGAAGCATTTGAGAAGAACTCTGGCAATAATTTTCCTTGTGGGGAGACGTCTCTGTAGTTACATGGTGAGACCTGCGTCCTTCCTGGAAGGTGGTTCTGACTATGATTTTTTGGAGTTCTCCTGTTCTTGGTTACGGAAGACGAGAGTGTAGTTAGACTGGTACTCTCTCCCTGTGCCAACATGACCCAAGGCTATGCCATTCAAATTCCCAGACACACTTGTCACTGAAAAAGGCTACCAACCAGACAAAGAAAATGGCTTGAGGAAGTGCTCAAAGCTTCTATGAAATGCATCATTTTAACTGACTCTTAGAAATCTCTGTTCCTTAACCACTCAGTGTGGAGGAGGAGCATTCAGGATGGCGTTGGCAACCTCAAATCCTCACTTCAGGGGCACACAGAAACCCTAGATAAGAGGCAAAAGGATTGGACCACCTCACAAACTCTACACCCACTGGTCATCTTCTATTTCATCCATGGAACATTTTGTGGTTCTACCTCTGCTTCAGTAACTACTTCAGGATCCATGAAACCAGAATAGAAACAAGCTATCTTCGCAGCCAGGGACTGCTTAAGAAATGGAAGGAAGGGATTTGTTATTTTGCATTGCATGTTATTGAACTGGCCATAGTTTTATAGAGCATGGAAACAAACCCTTTGGCCTGGTTTGACCATGCCACCCATGTTGCCGACTTGAGTGAGCACCATTTGGCCAATATCTCTTCCAACCTTTCCTATCCATATACATGTCCAAATGTCTTTTAAACATTGTAATTGTATCCACCTCTGCAGCTTCCTCTGGCAGTTCATTCCACAAAAGCACCTTGTGGTTTTATTCTAGCATATTGATTTTGAATTTCATTAGGTTCCATGGTAACCAGGAGTGGAAGCTGTACGCCTTGTAAATGAACTGTTTGATTTTTATTTTTACCAAGTTAGCAAATGAGATAATTGGTTCAATGTTATTACCTGATGATCTGCAGTTTATAAGCCTTTATGGATCTAATGAATGAGGCAATATAGTCTGCTTTAATGTGGGTGGTTACTACTGCATGGAAATGAGGTTTAAAGGTGCTTTGTATAAAAAAATCTTATTGCTGGCTAATCATGTTTTACTCTGACCTTCGATTCATTGCACATGTCTTGGTACTGACAATATCTCTTGTTCACAAATGCCAAACCTTAATTCAATTTGCACCTGATGACGTAAGATTCAGGGGAAATTCTCAGTTGTGAAGTTCAAATATTCCTGCATTGAGTGAGTTTATTGAAAGGCAAACATTTAAAATTGGTGGAAATTTGTTCTACTCTTGCAAACAGAATGAATTGAGAAGTGGAATATGATATCAACTATATGATGTAATTTAAGGTATCAAGGTTTGAGATTTTTGCAGCTTAATACTGTTCAAATGGGAGACATCTTCAAGAGCTGGGCCAACAAGATTTACACAGAATAACAAAGAGCATACATTTATTGCAATCTTTGGAAGGCATAAGATGTTTTTCTTGACACGAGAGAATTTAAATGTGGTCATTGGTCATAGGAGATAAACAATAAAGTAGACAGACATGCTAGAGAAACACTGGACACACAGCATCTTGGGCCATTCATCAGGTATAACCATATATAACCATATAACCACTTACAGCACAGAACAGGCCAGTTGGGCCCTACTAGTCCATGCCGTAGCAAATCCCCACCCTCCTAGTCCCACTGACCAGCACCCGGTCCATACCCCTCTAGTCCCCTCCTATCCATGTAACGATCCAGTCTTTCCTTAAATGTAACCAATGATCCCGCCTCGACCACGTCTGCCGGAAGCTCATTCCACATCCCCACCACCCTCTGCGTAAAGAAATTTCCCCTCATGTTCCCCTTATAATTTTCCCCCTTCAATCTTAAACCATGTCCTCTAGTTTGAATCTCCCCCACTCTTAATTGAAAAAGCCTATCCACATTTACTCGTCTGTCCCTTTTAAAATCTTAAACACCTCTATCAAGTCCCCTCTCAATCTTCTACGCTCCAGAGAAAAAAGCCCCAGTCTGAACAACCTTTCCCTGTAACTCAAACCTTGAAATCCTGTCAACATTGTTGTGAACCTTCTCTGCACTTTCTCTATTTTGTTTATATCTTTCCTATAATTTGGTGACCAAAACTGTACACAGTACTCCAAATTTGGCCTCACCAATGCCTTGTACAATTTCATCATAACCTCCCTACTCTTGAATTCAATACTTCGATTTATGAAGGCCAAGGTATATTATACAATATGCTGTGTGACCTGCTAAGTTTCTTCAGCATGTTTGTGTATTGGTCAAAGGAGACCTTTGTTCAAATTTATTGTCAGAGTACTTTGCTTGACATCACATACAACCCTGAGATTCTTTTTCCTGTGGGTGAGGCAGAATTATCATGTACCGCAAAAAAAATTGTACGCATGTAAAAAAAAAATAAAGTAATGTAAACAGACTATGCAATACAGAAAAGAAAAAAAATCAATAAAGTGCAAAAATAAGAGTCCTAAATGAGTCCCTGATTGAGTTTCTTGTTGAGCTGTCTGATGGTGAAAGGGTGACAGCCATTCCTGAATCTGGTGGTGCATCTTGTGGCACCAATATCTCTTTCATGGTGGTAGCAGCAAGAACAGAGCACGTGCTGGGTGGTGTGGGTCTCTGACAGCAGTGTTCCCTGTAGATGTTCTCGATAGTGGGGAGGGTTTAGTCTGTAGTTCCCTGAGCTGTCCATTACCTTTTGCAGGGTTTTGTGCTCTGAAGTATTAGTGTCCCCATACTAGTCTGTGATGCAGCCAGACAGCACACTTTTGCAAGCAAACATTCTTGATGCACTTTTTGATTTCAAACTCCCTCAAGAAGGTTTAATAGCTCTTATTTATAATAATTTGCTTGATTTAAGGATAATCTTGTTTGTTAAGATCAAGAATGATTGGGAACAAGATTTGAATCTTTCATTCTCAGATGAGGTTTGGGACTGATTAATAGATCTCCCTTTGTGCACGGCACTGTTTGTTGCAATTTAAAGTGGTCCATAGAGTACGTTTATCTAAAGTTAAATTATCATTTTTATTGTGATATATATCTTCTATGTGACAAATGTAAAATTGGTGATGCTTCTTTGGTTCACGTTCTGAACTTGCCCGAGTCTAGAAAAAATTAGTAAAAATATCTTTCAAACGTTATCGGTGATTCTCAAGTTCAAATTAGAACCTTGCCCTTTAATTGCTCTATTGGATCATTTCAAGATGATGATGTTTTACTGACTCCAACTTGAAAGTGAATTTTATCTTTTACTTCGTTGATGGCCAGACATGCAATTTTGATTAAATGGAAAGACTTACAAACACAATGGTTGCTTGACATCATGACTTGTTTAAGTTTAGAAAAAATTAGATGTGCCATTAAAGAGTAAAATATTAACTTCCAAAAGATGTGGGGCCCATTTATGGACTATTATCATAATCTAAAGGATTAGGGTTGTCCTGAAACTTTGGTGCTGTGCTGGCTATCTCCAGGTTGTTGTCACTTGATTCCAATGTGTTAGCTTTTAACTTTGGTTAGTGGTAGAGGTTTTGAATTATAAGGGTTTTTTCATATCTTTTAAATTGTACATTATGGAAAACAGAACAGTACAATTATAATGTAAACTACAATAAAATATGTTAAAAAGAAAATAATTTTACCTCTGTTTACATTTACAAAGATCCATTGTTCTCAGATACAATTTGTGTGCTTGTGTTTTCCTAGGGAACAATAAGATTCAGTGCAATGGTGAAGTATATTCACAGTTCTTGCGCAAAAAAAAAGTGACCTGGCAATCAAGCAGACAGTCCTTTCCTGATCAGTTTAACAAGGGGATGTTGAAGACCCTGATAATTGTCTGAAATATGGGCTTACAGGAATTTGAAAGTTCTAACCCTCGACACTTCCACCCCATCAGTGCAGATGGGTGCGTGGCCGCACAGCCTCGCCCTGAAAATCAACAGTAAGCACCTTGGTCTTGGTGATGATAGCAAGATTGTTCTGGCACCATCCAGCCAGATTCTCAATTACTGTTCTGTATTCTGACTCATCATTTCCAGTTATTTGGCCAAACAAGTTCACACAGTGAGTTCACACTTACTGGAGTAGAATTGCTTTAAGTCACTAGCCTTGTCAAGTTGTTTTTGCATACGGTTGCACCAAAAATTGGGCCAACTTTATCCAGCTGCACAAACAAATCCAACAGTCCCAGTCTATGCGTACTAGAAAAGTTGAGTTGGTGTCAATTAACTTAATGGTAAAATGCCTGAGATATGCTGTTATTCTGTTCTGCTGTGGTTAGCGTTGTAGTATGGTGGGAAAGTAACTTTTCCAGGAAACGAATATAGCTGCATTGCAAGAGTGTTGCTTCCAAAATATCCTGTGCTGCCTTGTCACCAAAATCATTTGGTACCAAATTGGTAGTTTGAAAATTACATAAGTGTACCAATTTCTAATTTTTTTTTAGTATATGGGATCTGGATTCAAATTGGTTTCAGGAGTTTTGCATTCAAGTGTGGAATATTTCCATTAAAATAGATCCCACTGTAATGAGAAGTGAAGAATAAACCAAGAAAAAAGAGGCTACCATCAGAAGACTCAAAGAATTATCTTCTCAATGTGAGGTTAAAACCTGAGCCAAGTCTAAGTACTGATATTTCTGGTATCTGACCACCTTTGGCATAAATAGAACTGCCTTGGTCAAGCTGGTTACTGGACAATTATAGTAGACCTGAAACTGTAGATTGCCAAGTTGGATCACCTAGCCGTGGTCCTATTGCCTTCATACAGACAGATGCTGTGGCGATCAGGGAGAGTTAGAAGATGGTCACAGGAAGGCTGAAGAACAGTTACAGGACTTCCTCGAGTCAGCAGATTGGATGGTGTTCAAGGACTCAGCTGAGAAACTGAACGATTACACCAGGGCTGTCACAGACTTTATTGAAACAGCTGCGGATGAGTTCAAGGTTTTCCCACAAGAAGCCCTGGATGAACAATGAAATCCGGAAATTGCTGAGAGCAGATCACAGGTACTTAAGTCCAGAGATCCAGATCATTGCGGAAGGAGCAGGTATGACCTGCTGAAAACTATCGTCTGTGTGAAGTTGAGATTCTAGGTGAAAATGGGAACCACAAGGGAGACCCTGCAGCTGTGGCAGGCCCTAAATGCCATAACCTGCTACCAAACCAAATCCAGTGCAATAGCTGTTTTGTTGAGAAAGTGTCAGGTTCAGTGGACTCAAAGAGAGACAAGTCTGGGCACAAGGGTTTGCAATCAAACATAACTTTATTAACACAACAATTAATAAGAGAGCATGGAAATATACACACAATTTATAAAGGAGCATGGGAAACAAACGGGAGAATGTTAATTCATACAAGGCAATGCAGACATACACACACTATAAGCAGGGGTTATACACCACTTTCTTTCTCCAGACCCCTGATTAAGAGTAGGTGGATCTGGTACCACTGTACCTGCAGGGGTATACGTACACACTCTGATCAGTTGAGAGCAGCGGCTGTACTGCCTGTATTGATCTATAGCAATTTGAGATATAGCAATATAGCAATACTATGACTCCGCTTCAATGCAGTACACACCTTACCCGCGACCTTTCCAGGTGACGTCTACAGAAGCTGTTATCACCACATAGCAAATTTAAGTTCTTGGGAGTCACTTTTTCGGAGGATCTTTTCTGGGCCCAACTCTTTAATGGTATTGTGAATAAAGCATGTCAGCTCTCTACTTCTGCAGGAGTTTGCGGAGGTTTGGTATGACACCAGAAACTATGGCAAATTTCTACAGAGGTGTGGTGGAAAGTGTGCTGACCGGCTGCATTGTGGTCTGGAATGGAGGCGCCAATACCCCTGAGTGTAATGCCTTGAAAAAGGTAGTCTACACACTCCAGGACATACAGGCAAAGCCCTCCCCACTATCAAGAACATCTGGGACTCATTTAAGCACATTGATTTTTTTAAAAATTCTCTCTATATTGCAGAGTCAGTTTGTTTACATTCATTATCTGTTGATAGTTCTTTATTTGTTTATATGTATACAGTTTTGCATTACAATAAGTGGTAATTCTGCCTTGTCTGCAGAAAAAAGTACCCCAGGGTTGCATATAATGCCATTTATTTTTAAATTTCAAGATACAGCAGTATCAGGCCATTTCGGCTCATAAGTCTGTGCCATCCAATTACACCCAATTAACCTACACTCTGATACGTTTTGAGCAGTGGGAGGAAATCAGACCCCCCAGAGAAAACCCACACAGACTTAGGGAGAATGTTCAAACTCCTTACAGACAGTGCAGGATTCGAACCCTGGTCCTAATCACTAGCACTGTAAAGGTGTTGTGCTAATTGCTATGCCAACTGTGCCACCGTCATGTATGTTCTCTATCAATAAATCGAAAAGGGAATAGTGCTGGACTGTGCATAGCCCGACCCAAACCAAATGCAGTTATTAGCAGAATGTAACTGTAACCATGCAGACCTGCATACTTTAGATTCCATGAGCTGTGGAAGGGGTAGACTGCCTTTCCTTTCTTTTAATTGTGGTACTGTAACTATTCTGTGGGCTTTGCTGGACATTTGAGATGCTTTGAGTTAGAATAAATAAAGCAATCTGGTTACACTTCAGCCCCACTCTCTGATCTTTGGCTACCTGGTATTCACTGTAAAAACACAAATGCTGGATGAATTCAGCTGGCCTTCCAGCTACAATCACAGCATATGAAGATTTTTGTCTTTCACTCGGCTATTCACTGTTCTAGGCAGTGAGCTGTCAAGGATTCTTCCAAAGCGGGAGGCATGCTTACGTTCAGAGCATAATGTCTGTGCCTACAGAGAGTGAAGAAGATATCCACTGGTGCTCAGGAGAATGTAGGGCACCGCAGGGGTTTTGGGGCATCCTGGACAAGGATGTACATGTTTTAATTTGAGAGTTACATAAATATTCAGATGAATCTGATAAAAGGTACTTCCCTGTGGTTGCATATGTTTTCTCCAGGTGCTCTGGTTCCCTCCCATGTCCCAAAGATATGTGGGTTAGTGGGTGAATTGTCCCAAGTGGAGATTAGTGGTAGAGTGTGTGGGAGTTGATGGGAATAAAGTGGGATTAGTGTAAAGGAGTGCTTGATTGTTATATGGACTTGTTGAGTTGGGCTTACTTCAGTTCTTAATGAAGGCTGAGAATAAGGGGGATTGTGAGGTTCCAAGTTGATGGTGTTCAACAATAATCTTGTGCACAGAAAACGGTTATCCTGAGTCCTTTGCTTCCCATTGGGAGGAAGAGCACTCAAAGTGAGAATGACTGACTGCAGCGATTGCTTGGGTGCCTGGAAATGATTCCGATATTTTGGCCCAGGGAGTAGAAAGAGTCACTTTGCTGGAGGTAACCAGCTGATTAAAGGAAGGAAGGTGCATTGCTGTTGATGTGATATTTATGGGATTGTCTATTAATTTCAGAGGACCATGCTGATCCAATGAACTGGATGGATTATTTCCAATGGTTTTGGTAAGTTTTGGAAGAGACAGATGGATGTATAGATAGATAGATGAATTGTGATATGTTGTTAATGAAAAATAATGGCCCATTTTTGTTTGAGTGATGGGGTGATGTATTGGTTTCATTGAATTTTTGCAGATAAAACAAGAGGTTGACATTTTCTGGAACTGAACCCACTGCCATTGATTTAAAATGAAGTTTTGAGGGATTTTTGCACAATTGATTCATTGGTTTTTTCTGTTTATTCAAATGGCTTGTGTTAATTAATATGAAATATGCCCCCCACACCTGTGAAGCATTCTCGTACCTGGGTATATGGAACTTTCCATTAATTGATGCCTATATAAACTGAAAATCAAAGACTTGCTCCAGTTGCCTACTTTTTCTCTGCTACTGAGGGCAGTGTCTCATGATGGAGTGTGATTGCAGAGAATTGGGTACCTGTAGTAAACCAGGTCTAATAATTTCTGGTTGGTAATGGCACATGTTGAAGGTGGTAGTGGCTCACTTGAACGGTGACTGTGGAAGGGTTGGAATAAACTCTAGCATTCAGAATCTCTCCACCTTTCTTCCCTCTGCCCAATAATCTAAATGTTAGATATTTTAAAATTGGGCCACAGTAAGTAATAATTTCTCCTGTAAATACAATAGTCTAACACCAAAACCACTGCCCGGCCACTTTCTACATCAGTAATTGAGAGATTTTTTTTCTTGTTCATCCTCCTAATGCTAACAATGAACATTCATTAGAGTTTAGTTTTGAGGTCAAGTTTTCTGATATACAGTGAAAATCTTAGTTTTGTGTGTTTTTCAGACATCACAAAAAAAAACCATACTGCTCTCTGATCCCATTTTGGATTAAAAAAAAACGGTAAAAGATTAATTGTCAGTGGTTTATAGTGTTGCATTTTAACATTGCATTGACCACTGAGGAACTTGCTGTCCACTGGATACCAGAAAGGAAAAGACTCTCCTATTTGATGTCCTCCTCCACTCTCCTAATTTCAGCCCTGGCACTTGACTCTGCCATTTTCCTCCCCTGCTGAAATTTGCTGAAGAGATGGGAGACAGAGACAAAACATTCCTGACATGGATCATTCCCCATACTAATCTATGAAGGGGGCTTCATTCAATTCTTGATTCAATTCTGCAGAAATCTCTTCGATAAATACGTTAATTAGCAACATTCCATACCCCTGCTATAAAGTAAAACAGAAAGTAAAATGAATTTCTCCGTAATTTCAGATATGATCATGAGCAAGCCAACATGTTTCCTGAACGGAATGTGTTGTTAGAGTCGCAGAAACAGGATTTTTTCAATTTACATTAATCTTTGTGACAACCTCCAGTGGTCTAATCTTTCATTTTGATGCAGAGCTATTTCTTTAGTTTTTGGGAGGATAAGGATTTTAATCCCCTGCTATTTGAAGCTTAACATGCTTGAGTCTATCCCATGCAACAGGATGAAAGATAACCAAAACTATTGCAAGTACAGTACAACTCCATATCCCCAAAATGGTCGGATAAACTTTTTTTTTCAGAGAATTGGTCATTTTTTAAAAACAGCCCCGTAGCAACAGCAAATCACTTGTATCAATTTTTAAACAACAGCAAACAATAAGTATTAAAATAATGTTTAATTCTCACCAAAAATAATGCTGCTGGCTGCCGATCCCCGACACAAACCCACCGCTGCTTCTGATTCCCGGAGAGGCTTCCTGGGCCGGTGGCGAGTCGGCCGGCTCCTGTCTTCCTGGTCACCGGAGCTCTCAACCCCGATGCCTGAGTCCCAACTCTGAATCCTCCCCTAGGACTTCTTCTTTGGCTTGGCTTCGCGGACGAAGATTTATGGAGGGGGTAAATGTCCACGTCAGCTGCAGGCTCGTTTGTGGCTGACAAGTCCGATGCGGGACAGGCAGACACGGTTCCGCACACGTATATTGGGGAGTCTGGTGTGCATGTGCAATAGTATGCTGAGGGGACGATTCGGAGTTGGAGTTGGAGTTGGGAGCTAGCTCTGGTGTGCTGAGGAGGGAGGGAAGGAAGGGCGGAGGGAGCGCCACTGAGCCAGAGGTCCTGCTTCTGCCTGGAAGGCCGCTCATTGACGATGCCAGGACAAGGAATTCTTCCAACTGCTTGTGGCTGGGAGACAGTGGCACGCCGTTTGAGAGGGAGAGTTGGAGAGAAAAGTCAATAGGGGAAGTTAAAGAAGCAATGGAAAAAGAAAAGGGAGGGAATTACCTGAAACAAAGACAATCATCGTTCTAATTTCATGTCAGGTGAATTTTTTCAACCTGTGAGGTCAGTTTGGCTCCAAAAAGTTTTGGGATAAATGAGGATTTTGGATAATTGGAGTTGTATTGTATTAAAATATGAGATCATTTGAGTTACTGATAATGGATGATTCACGGATTAACTGTGAGCTGATAATTGCGCATTCCTGGAAATATACCTAAATATGAGTGTTTCTTTATTATGCTTGTTATACCATCGTGACCTTTCACTGAGTATTGACAATGTTAACCTGGAAGTGCTCACTTTCAAATGACCTGTTAAATGAAGCCCTCCATTCCCCCACCCCAGTTAGGTGCATACAAAAGATTTCTCAGCACCACCTTTGAGAAAGAACATTATGGAATGCCCTCTATAATGTTTGGGACAAAGATAAATGCTTTTTCCTTTATTTTCCCCTTGTGCCCCACAGTTATAAATTTGTAATCAAACAGTTCATATGGGATTAAAGTGTACATCTCATATTTTGTTCAAGGTTATTTGTATACATTTCAGTCCAACCATGTAGAATTAAAGGACCTTTGCAGGGCATAATGATGTTTGGGACATTTGGCTTCACAGGTGTTTGTCATTACTTGGGCATGTTTAATTGCTTCATTGGTGCATGTATAAGAGAGCTTAGTTTGCTTCTAAAGCATTGATCACCTTTGGAGTCTGTAGTTACTATTTTTCAACTTGAGAAGCAGAGCTGTGCCAATGAAAGTCAAAGAAGCTGTTATGAGGCAGAAAAACAAGAATAAAACAGTAAGAGATGTCACCCAAACCTTAGAATTGCCAAAATCAACTGTTTGGAATGTCATTACGAAGAAAAAGCATACTGGCGAGCTCCATAATTGAAAAGGGACTGGTAGGCCGAGGAAGCCCTCCACTGCTGATGAAGAAAAATCCCCAAACACTTATCTGACAGATCAGAAACACTCTTCAGGAGGCATGTGTGGATGTGTCAATGACTACTGTCCGCAGAAGACTTCATGAAAACACATACAGAAACAGGATGACCAGATTACAGGTTGCCAAGAAGTATTTAAAAAGCCTGCAGAATTCTGGAAAAAGGTCTTGTGGACAGATGAAACCATGATTAATCTGTATCAGAGTGATGACAAGAGCAAAGTGTGGAGGCATAAAGGAACCAGCAAAGATCCAAACCATACCATCTCATCTTTTAAACATGGTGGGGATGTAATGGCCGAGGCATTAATGGCCACAGGTACTGGCACATTTATTTTCATTAATGATGTAATTGCTGATGGCAGTAACAAAATGAATTGTAAGGTGTAAAGACATTTTATCTGCTCAAGTTAGAGCAAATGCCTCCAAACTCATTGGATGTTGTGTCATCCTACTGCAAGACAATAATCTCAAACATTCTGCTAAAGCAACAAATTTTTTCAAAGCTAAAACTGGAAAATTCTTGAATGGCCATGTCATTCACCTGATCTGAATCCAATTGAGCATGACTTCCACACTTAACGGGACAAGCAAGGGCTGAAGATGGCTGCACTAGAGGCTTGGCAGAGAAAATACTTAGCACCTGGTGATATCTATGAATCCCAGACTTCAAACGGTCATTTAAAACAGGGGATATGGCGCAAAGTACTAAACAAGATTACTTCAAAAGTATGTACCTTTGCTCTGTCCTAAATATGGTGGTGCCCTGAAATGAGGAGATTATGTATAAAAAGTGCTGTAATTTCTACATAGTCAAACCAAAATGTACACAAATACCCATTAATAAATTCTTGAATGTGCACTTTAATTACATGAATTATTTGATTACAAATTTCAAACCGTGGAGCATAGGAGCAAATAAGGAAACATTATGGAAGGCATTGTTTATCCTTTTTGTCCTGGGATAGATTTAACACTCAGTCATCAAGGTTAATTAGCTGCATGTACGTGAGTCTTGGTGGGAGCTTGCTGAGTGTAAATTAGCTCCTCTCTTTCCTGCATTACAGTTGTTAAGCATTTGATGACGTAGAGTGCCTTGAGATGTTCTAAAAGGAACATAAAAGATGGAATGAAACACAAAACACAAAAGTCTGCAGTCACAATGCTGGAGAAACTCAGGAAGTCAAGCAGCATACTTTATATAGCAAAGATAAAGATACAGGCTTGAGCTCTTCATCAAAGTATGAGTAAAATGTAGGCAGGCATGTGAATAAAATGGTGGGGAGGAGGGGCAAGGGTAGGGGGAACACAGTCCCATAAGCAAGAGGTAATAGGAGGATAAGGGAGGGAGAATGAGAAAACTGAAGGAAAGAAGACAAAGGGATGGAGAGAATAGGTAGTGGTTGAGCTGAAACCAGTTCTCCATCTGGTTGGAGAGTGCCAGACTGAATATCAGGTGGCTTTGGTATGGTGGCGAATGAGCCTGTGGATAAATATATCGGTGTGGAAATGGGTGCAGAATTTATATTGAAAGCCACTAGGAGGTCCCTGTCATTCACACATTGACACAGAGTGATGGTGCTCAGTGAAGCGATCTCCCAGTCTTCTTCCTGTCTCTCCGATATAGAGAAGGCCACAAAGGGAACACTAGAAGGCGTAGATGACTCTCACAGATTCACAAGTGAAGTGTTGCTTCACTTGGAAGGATAGTTTGGGGCCTCGAATTCTGGTGAGGAAGGAAATGTGGGCGCAAGTGTGGCACTTCCTGCAGTCACTGGGAAAGGTGACAAGGGGGTAATTAGTGAAAAGGGATGAGTAGATGAGGGAGTCACATAGGTAGCAGACCCTGCAGAAGGCAGAGAGGGGAGGAGAAGATGCGTCTGATAATGGGATCATGTATATGACAGACATTACGGAGGATAATATGTTGGATGAGGATGCTGGTGAGATGATCAGTAAGGACAAGGGGAATCCTATTCTTGTTGAGTCTTGGGACAGAGGGGGCCAAGGTAAATGTGTGGGAAATAGAATAGATGTGGGTAAGGGCTGAGTTGAAATTGGTAGAGGGGAAAGCCATGTTTTTGAAGTAGGCGATCATCTCGGATGATCAAGAATGGGGAGCAGATGTGATGGAAATTGAGAAATTGAGAGAAAGGAATAGAATCTTTGCAGGGGATGGGGTATGAAGAAGTGTAGTTGAAGTAATTGTGGGAGTTATGGGTTTATAGAAAATGTCTGTAGAAAGCTTGTCTCCCAAGATGAAGACCGAGATCAGAAAAGAGGAGATGGACCAAGTGAATCTGAAGTCAGGTTGAAAGTTGGCAGCAAAGTGAATAAAGTTGGCAAGCTCCTCCTGTAAGGACCATGCAAGATGCTGCATAAATACCCTGCTAGTATGGATGGTCTACTTTTCTCTTCCTCCTATTCGGCTTCTTGATTTTATAACCTATCTGATGAGGAATGGTGTTGTGAGGTGGGAAACTCTGGGCAGGTGGGGGGGTGGGGTGGGTGTTGAGGAGATTGAATTTCTATGCTGTTCCTTTTTATTAGTGCATCTGTACATTGTGCTTCTGTATATTGTATCTCATTACTCTCGCCTGGGATCCGCAGATGTCGAGTGCAGTGCACGTCTTTATTTGTGAGGTTGCTTGGATATCAAAGCAACACAGATCCCTCCTATTTTATCCCACTTTCTCCTCCCTGCAAAGACCCAAACCTTTGCTCTTTTATAACAAGGTGAAGCCTTTCCCCTAAGGAGGCTTCAAATTGTGTGGTGTGCAGGAGTTAATTGAGAGGATGCTATTTTTTCTTTGTTATATTAATGTTTGTTTGCTGAATCATCCATCATCAAAGTAAATTTTTTACAGTTCAAATCGTGCAGCAATATTAGCATTCATGACCAGAATGGAAACTGAAATAGGATATCCTTGGCTCATTAAACACCTGCATCCTTGTGAACCAATGACTGATTATTGTCACAATGGGATTTTCAACAGCAAGATGGGATACTTTTGAGAATATCTGTGCCATTCTGAGGATCCATCCACAGTTAAATTGTATTATGCTACTTTGGTTTGGGGAAAATTTAAAGATTTTTAAAAATCCTGAATCAAACCTTTTTTTAAAAATTTCTGTCATGCATGAGCAACATTTTCTCTAAGGCAGCCTTTTAGTTCAAGGATGACAGACTTGCTTTCATTCTGTTCTGAGATGGCTGAAGAATGATTTGTGGGATTTGCAGACACTGCTACAGGTGGGTGGGTAGTTTACGATGTGCTTTCCTCCCAAATGGTGTCAGTGCTTTTGTATTAGCTGCTTGAAGCTTAGATTCCTCAATGCTGCTCCTTGTTCATTCACGGCCAGAGATTCTAGGAATCACTAAAGCCATTTTATTTCCTGCTTGCCCCAAACAGGACTTTGAAAAGATCCATAAAGTATTTTCTCTGTTTTCCTCGAAATCTCTTCCTGTGACTAAACTGGAATAGAACATTTCTTTTTGGAGTCCAGGTGTCAACCCTGCAGAAAATGTGGCCTGCCTGGTGCTGAAGACATTGGCCTGGAATAAGATGCTTCTGTGGTTCATTGATTGTAGAAATGACGTTGGTGGTATTTCCCCTCACAGTGGGTTGTGTAGGAAATGGGGTTCACTCCTGCCTAGTAGTTTGTGGGCCTGGTGAGGGGTTTGAAGTCTTTATTCCAGAACAGTTGGCTGAAAGCTGAATTCTCATACTCATTGCAGCAATGAATCATGAAAGTCATCGTTTCTAGGAAGGAATTACCACATTTTATTTGTCCAAAATGAACTCCTCTCTGTTAACCACAGTCTGCTGAATGACAGTAGGGCCTTCTGTCTGCAGTGAATGTGTAGCTTGGTTTGGAGAACAGGAGGAAGGCAAAAGGTGGAACATGCCATTTAATTCTGAAGAAACACAGTTAAAACAGACAGGTTTGTTCTGATTTGTTTCTTTTTGAAGTGCTGATGAAGGGTTTAAAAACATTGCATAATGCATGTAATATCTTCTGTAGGTCACAAAACATATAATCAAACCAATGAAATAGTTTTTTTTTTAATATCTTCATTGTTATTGTGTTCAGGATCAATTCGATGGGTTCAAAGAGAACCAAGGCTGGACATTTTATCCACAAACAGTGGACTTTATTTATGCACAGGGGAACTTGCGTAGGAACAACACACTAATGTCAGTAAATTAATTACAACTGACACTTATTAAATGAACCTGGTTCCCATCATCAACCATGGCTCAGGGTCTGGAATGGGGCCATTGCAGTCGGCGCTCTGGTGCCCGCACGTGGCCGGCAACCTGGACTTCACTGATGATCCTGAGGCAGCAGCAAAAGCAGAGAGCACAAGACTCCACTATCTGGACTTTTTCACTGCAGGGCCTGTCCTCATGTGATCTACGAGGACCAATCACACGTCAGCCTCACCTGTGGGCAGATCTAACCCTTGATCGGCTGGTGAGGTGACTTCTGATGTACAAGTCCCAGCCAGAGAGACCACATGATTCTGCAATTTCCAGACAGGTCACATGACCCTCCACACTACAATGATGTGAACATTTGGGTAATTGAATAAGCAGTTATACAGGTGCAAAATAATCTTTTTCATTTATAAGTGATAGATAAACATTGAGTAGGAGTTTAGGAAGGATATCCCCACTCTTGGGGGAAGAACTATCAAGTCTTCCATCTATTCCAATGAAAGTTACGTTTTTTTACTTCTACCAATAAAAACCGCAGTTCTCCATCCCTAGTCCACAGAAATGTTAGTGTACGTTATTTGAGTAAAGAGCCACAAGCAGCAGTGACCTTCCTAGTTATCCAGTAACCTGGTTACCTGGAACTAGTGTTATTCTTAAATTTAAATTTTTAAAATTTAGACATGCAGCACAGTAACAGGCCATTTCGGCCCATTCCGCTCAATTAATCTACAACCCCTGGTATGTTTTGAATGATGGGAGGAAACCAAAGCCCTCCAGGAAAAACCCATGCAGACATAGGGAGAGCGTACAAACTCCTTACAGACAGAGTGGGATTTGAACCCCTGTCCCAATCACTGGCACTGTAAGGGCATTGTGCTAACTGCTGTGCCATCTGTGCTGGCCCCATCACAGCCATAATCCTGACATCGACCCAAAAAAATTGAATTCCTGAGTTGTGGGGCAAGTCAAAATAGCATCAAGGAGCCATGGCCAAATTCTAGCTTGTGGACATCTTCAGAGAAACACTCCAATGTTTGGAGTTGCACCTTGCACTAAGAAAAATGGTTGTGTATCATTCTAGCCCTAAGGCAATACTGCAAAAGTTCCTCCAAGAAGTATCTTCAGTTCCTTCATTATTTTACATCTTTACATTGTTCAGAGAGAAATGGAGATGTTCACTGACATACAGAGACTCTTTTTTTTTCTTTTCTTCCCCCTGTCCTCCAGTTTTAAATTTGTAATCAAACAATTCACATGTGATTAAAGTGCACATTACGGATTTTATTCAAAGTTTTTGTATATATTTTGGTTTGATCATGTTGAAATTACAGCACTTTTTATACAGCATCCCCTCATTTCAGTGCTCCAGCAAATAAAGTTGATTATGTCGTGCATGCACAGCAGACCTAAACAACATTCAGGCATTCATGATCATTCACAAATACCTTTGTGTCATAAAAGAACCTTTGAAATAGTAGAAACAGAAATTTCTCATGTTATTACCAGAGTTGAGTCCCCTACCATAAACAAAAGGGGTAAATGTTGGTTTAAAAACTTGATTGGAACAGGCCTGTAAACAATGTGGCTACAAGAGAAGTTGATTCACCTTATGGTGCAACAAAGCCTTTTCTCAAAGCAACCTTCTGTATTGGTATTCTGTCCTTCATCCTAAGCAACTTGCTCATTATTTCCACCACTAGAGCAACATTGTGGTGAATGTCTGGCAGGCTGCCTGTCTCCCCTCTTGCTGTACTAACATTGGCTGTGCATTATCTCTACTGTTAAGGACACTCCCCTTGGATATAACTGTATATGCATCCATTGTCTTTCATTATTGTACCATGAGTTTCTGCTAATAAAAGCCATGATTATTGTTTGACCACATCATCTTTGTCTACTTCATCAACTGGCACTTCAAACATTGACTGTAGTGTATGACCAAGGTGGCTCCAACTGAACCTCCAAGCCAATGAGCTCTGCCGCCTCGGGAAAAGTGGAGCAAGGGCATGGAGACACCACCACCTGCGGGTTTGCTTCCAATGGAAATGTATTGCTTTTCCTTCTTCATCCTGGAATGCCCAACAGCATTGTGGCAGGACTGGAACCAGAGGAATTGCAGCAGCAGTAGGTGACTCACAAGCACCTTCTCAAGGCAAATTGCAATAAAACGCTGCTTTGCTGGCAATACCCAGATGCTGAAAATGAAATTGAGTTGCTAGCATTCTTTTATCGGTATTGAGAGTGACTGCTACTGGGCTGTCTGTCTGTAGATGTCACCACCAGTTTACCTGGCCTCTCCTCATTGGGGCTTTCACTTCTACCAGAAATCCCTTTGCTGTGTCTGTGCTGGAACTGTGACCGACTCTTTCTCCAGATGGCAGCTAAATGTAAGGTTACGATTGAATGTGATGTTATACTGTATCTATCAGTCTCTTATTGTGTACATGTACAATACATTGTATGTTTTAAGATCTGATGAATGAAGCTATGAATATTTTTAATTGTATGAAATGGAAAAGTGCAAATTTGTCAAAAAGCTCTCTTCAAAATCGTTTAAACCATAAAAGGATGTTATTCACTTAGAAAGTCTATGGCTCAACTGTTAGGAAGAGAAAGACTTGGCATGCTGTAGGTTAGAGACTGACCTACAGTAAGACTGTCAGTCTAAATGGGCCATTACTGTTACGACATAAACAACTTTATTTGCTGGAGCACTGAAATGAGGGGATGCTGTATACTATTTTCACAATAGTATTATCTTGGGCCCATGTTATGTGTAATGTTAAGACCTTTCAGGGAACCAATTTAATAAGGTAGGTTTCTGAAGAAGTCACTAAAGGCAAAAGTAAACATAAATGCCAGCTTATTGTAAAGTGGAATAGTGTGGATATTATTCAGTCTTATTGCCATTTTATCGAATTTCTAATATATTGTGATTTTTTTTGTGGTGTATTTAAAAAAAAATTTGAAACAGTTTTAAATTTGGCTTTGTTCATCACTAGTCTTGTCAGCTTGCAAAAATGATTGGAGATGATTTATTCATCTTCATTAGTCCAATGCAGTTCAAACTTCAGCTGTATGATGATAAATTAATTCTGAGAACAACAGATTGACATTCAAAACAAAATCACTTTTACACTCTGCACTTAAATTTTATTTCTTATAAATGTGGAAGATCAGCCCCGAAAGTATTTGGATGGCAAAATTCAGAGACTTGTCTGACTGGAGTTAGGGCCTCAATCCTAATATATGAATGGCAAAGAACATTATCTGACTGGGAAATAACGCAGACTCTACTCTCAGTAATCCTTGATGATCTTTAGTTGGTAGTTTCTAATTTGCCGTGTAACTTTTATAAATCAGAGTTATTCCTTGCATTGTGTTCACTGTCGTACAAGATTGGGAAATAATGTGGATCACTGTATGATCGGCATTTGTGAACTGAGCATGACCTTTATCAGGTTGTATCTTTTTTTTTAGATTTTTTATTTTTCACACCATAAATCACATTAGCCATGATACACACTTTTTCCTTTTCACACATATACAGTGACATTTTCTCCCCCCCACCTCCCTCCTCCCAACCCACCCCCCCACCCCCACTCCCATCCATTTAAGGTATACAATCTAGGATATATTAAACCAGTCAGACAATGTTGTCACTCAACAAAAATACACCAGAAATTCTACTGAGTCCATTCTTTTCTTTCCTTCTCCTTCCATCAACTTAGGTAATGATTGTCCCCGGTAGGTTTTCGCTATTGTATTTTCATGTTACCGTGTGCCAATTTTTTGGTTTGATTTTAATCCAGTCAGAGGTGGTTGCAAGCATTTTATTTTTTGAATTTTATTTCAGAATAATTAAAATGAGTCAGACACTAAATATTGGTGGTCCAAGGTGCCCAAATTTAATTGTCACCTGTTTGTTCAGATTGACTGATCTAAAATGAAATAACTTACGAGACATCACTAAATCTTCACTGCTCTGAATTATTTGACTTGTTGCTTATGATCATAGTTTCTTTATGATTGTGTTTATAGCACCATTTTTATTGTAGACTTCTCTCTTTCTACAATTGTAATTGTTGTCCAGTTATCTTACATTTACAGTCATCTGTCAATCCAAGCCTTTTCAGTTGCACATTAGAATTAACCCAATGGAAACTTGCATGGCGGAGCTGCTTAGAATAGAATATTATTTAGCACAGCGGTGTTAAATATTAGCAGCAGACACTAAATCGCAATGCAACTTAGAAGGATCAACTACAGTCAGGTGTTTCACTCTAAGGTAATGCAAAACAATCACTTGCTGTCGGCCAGTTGTCATGCACATTACAGTGCAGTGTTCTGTAATGGTGTGATTGAACATCAGTGCACTTCATACAGCTTTATTTTCTTCCTTCAAACAATAAAAGTAACAAATTTATGGATAGTTGCTGTGAGTTAGAGCCTCAATCCTAATAAATGAATGGCAAAGAACATTATCTGACTGGGAAATAATGCAGACTCCACTATCTTTAGTTAGTAGTTTCTAATTTGCCGTGTAACTTTTATAAATCAGGGTTATTCCTTGCATTGTGTTCACTTTCGTACAAGATTGGGAAATAATGTGCATAATGTTAATTAGACGTATCTTTCTCCACCTGCCAGTTGTCACTGTCCTTTCACACTTCTCAGTGGTGCCATAATGATTTATGTAAATAGAGATCTTTCTTATTTTAATAGGGACCCCAAGATCACTTCCAAAGAAGCTTTGACACCTATGTAGAGGTAATAAGTTCAGGCTACTTAATATTCTTGAGTTGAACAGTTTGGAATGGAGCTTCAGAAACACTTCATACTTTTCCTGACAGAAGTATTGCTGAGAAATGGTTACAGAGCTGTATTTTGAAACCTTGCATTTTATAGAATATAGAGTAAATCCAGGTACCCCAACAAATAAGATTGTCAGCATTATCGGTGTGAAGAACTAGTGGAACGAGCAGAGGTTGCTCAGCTCATTTCAGTGGTTTCTCACAACTAAAATCAAGTCTGTTTTGTAACCAAGAGAAAAAAGTGCTTGAAGGAACAAGATATCCCCAGAGGGAAAAATTTTGATTTTTGCAACTAAAGAAAAAATTGAGAATAGATATTTCTTTAAAATAGCCCCCATGTGATCTTTTCAATCCTAGGCTATACTAAGTTGGTGTTAAGATGGTAGCTTTGACAACACAGCACTCCTTCAGTACAGCATTGGGATGTCAGCCTGGAAGAACAAGAATTCAGTGCCTTTTGACTTCAAAGCCATTATTATTCCAATTTATTGTTAGAGTACAGACATAACATCACATACAACCTTGAGATTCTTTTTACTGCAGGTGAGGCAGAATTTACCTCTTATTGGCAGTGCAAAAAATAAGACTCAATGTACACGTGCAAACAATTAAAGAAATTTAAGCAAAATGATTGCAATACAGAATGGGGGAAAAAATCAATAAAGTGAGTTTGATGTTGAGGAGTCTGATGGTGGAGGGGAGGCAGCTGTTCCTGAAACTGCTGATGTAAGTTTTTTGGCACTTGTACCTCTCTCCTGATGGTTGTAGTAAGAATAGCGTGTGCTGGGTGGTATGGATCCTTGATGATTGCTGCTGCTGCTCTACAGGCAATGTTCCCTGTAGATGTTCTTGTTAGTGGGGAGGATTTTGCTGTGATGTCCTGGGCTGTGTCCACTACCTTTTGCAGGGCTTTTCACTCTTGGGCATTGGTGTGACCATACCAGACCATGATGCAGCAGATCAACACAGTTTCCACCACTCATTTGTAGAAATTTACCTGGGTTTCTGATGGCATGTCAAACCTCTGCAAACTCCTGAAGAAGTAAAGACACTGAATAGCTTTCTTCATGACGCCGTTTGAGGGTTAGGTCCAGGAAAGATTCTCTGAGATAGTGACTCCCAAGAACTTAATATTTGCTCACCCTCTCAACCACTATTACCCCAATAATCACTGAATTGTACACCTCTAGCTTTCCATTCCTGAAATCAACAATTAGCTCCTTGGTTTTGGTGACATTGAGTGCGAGGTTATTGTTGGTGCACCACCATTCAGCCATGTTTTCAATCTCCCTTCTGAACGCGAACCATGAACAGTAGTGAATTATTTTGTTCTTCAGACTCATTGAATGTCTAAAAATTTGAACCAAATGATTAACTCCAGAAGGAAAAAAAATAACCTTTTGCATAATCAAGATGTAATATTTTTCATGAGTTAAGACCAGCACTATTTGAAAAAGATTGTGATTTTGTACTGAATACTTATTGCTGGGTCAAAAATCTGGAATATTCTCTGTAACATGCACGGTAGATTGCCATGCATGAACTACAGTAGTACAAGAACATTCCATGAAAATAATCCTTGAGGACAATAAGGTAAGATAATAAATGCTATATTTACCAGAGATATCTATTTGATCTGACCAAATAAAATACATTCAGTAAAACTGCACGTGAGGGAAAACAAGCCTTTTAAATATGGAAAGGAGCAATCGACTCATTTGATAATCATCTACATTAACCAATATTTTTTAAGTAAGATTTTGTAGTTGTATTTCAACCAGAGAATTTTAGATCCTACTAACAGTTCTTGAATTTCATATATTTTTGGGTGATACTTTTCTTCAATCTGCAGGATGCCTGCTGCATGTGGCAGAGTGGTTTTGTACAAATATGCTTGGAGCTGGGGAAGGTGATAAATATTTTGCCTCCTTTTAGCAATTTCTTCAGTTCTCACAAACAATACTGATATCATACAGGGCTGTTGGACTTGCAGCATCTGGTATATCATTGTGTAGTATCAATCCTTGGGATCTGTGAAGGGCATTTTTTTTGTCTTTTGCAGGTTTTTTTTAATCCAAACGGGGACCTATTAATCTGTGATGAAACTTGGTGTTGATGTCTTACTCCACTTATTGAGAAGTGTTTGTTGTGACAGAAGTAAATATCCAATCATAATTCTGAAAGAATAATGTGCAGGTTATTCTTTTTTCCACCAGTTGGCCTTGAATTCTATTCAGCAGCACCAACTTACAAACATCTCTGTGCATATTCCTATCCTTGTTTGGCTAATTGCTTATTTTAGATGGGGAGGAAGCTAGCAGAATATTGGTATTGCTGGTTTTGCCTTTTCGCTAGGTATTTGAATTGTTTGAAAATTCTGATTTTATATCAAGGGAGACCTGGTAGATACCAGATGTTCTTCCCTAATAGCTTGAAGGACACAAATAAAACAAGCATATTGTTTAACAACAGTCCAGTAGTTTCACTCCAGATATACTTAATTAGATTTTAAATATCCACAGCTGTCATGCAATTTCAATGTAATTTTTCAGATCATTACTCCAAGTCTCTTTAAACTGGTTATTTTACTGTTTTTGATACAACTTCAATGACAAAAAAATCTTATCTCTTTACTGAATAATCAAGATCAAAATGTGCATTTATGCTCAAGAGTGAGCGAAAGATTTCTGAACACTTGTTATATTAATAGACTACTAATTCTTATGTCACTACAATTGGGGTACCTCTATACAGGTTGATTGTATATTCATGCTTTCTTAGTTATATAACCATTTACGGAGTGGAAACAGGTATTGGCCTTTCGAGTCCATACCGGTTCACTTCTTTTTTTCTTTTTTCTTCTTTGGCTTGGCGTCGCAGACGAAGTCCTCAATAATTTCCTGTAGATTAGTTATGACCTCACAGGTTCGAACATCTTCATTAACCCAATTCCTGGAATCATCTTCATTCTTCAGCGCTCCGGCTGACAAGTTCCATACACTGAGTGAGGATTTTGTTCGAGATTCACATCGCACAGTTTATTTATTTTCCTTTTTTTTTCCCAGTTACTGAGGCCATTGGTTCCCTGAATTCCAGATAACAAGGGTTTTACTTTCCCTTGTTTTCTTTGTTTAATCTCTAAATTGGCTTACTTCAAAGAAAAAATAAACTATACTGTGAGAATTTGAATTGCAAATAATATAAGCATTCGGTGATTTTAATCATTTTGCTGTAGGAACATTGTTATGACTGCTTAAACATGGCAATTGTCACCTGCGAAAAACATTTCACACCACTTTAACTTTTTAATTTTTTTTTTATTTTTCACACTGAACCATATCAATCAAAATACATACAAACATTTCCCTCTTAAATATACACAGTGGCATTTTCTCCCCTTTTTCCCCCCTACCTTTCCTCCCCCCTTCCCACCCCCCTCCAAACCCATTTAATGTTCAACGTATACAATACAATAAAACCATTAAACAATGTCATCACACAATAAACATAAACAAGAAAATTGTGTCATCTACTTTTACACACTGGATCAAGTCATTTTGTCATTTTAGGGGGTGGAGGTCCGCAGTAAGCCCTCTCTGTTGTGTTCCATGCACGGTTACCAAATTTGTTCAAATAATGTGACTTAATTTTTTAAATTATGTGTTATTTTTTCCAATGGAATACATTTATTCATTTCTATGTACCCTTGCTGTACTCTCAGGCTCTCTTCTGATTTCCAAGTTGACATTATACATTTTTTTGCTACAGCTAAGGCTCTCATAATAAATCTTTTTTGTGCTTCATCGAGTTTGAGGCCTAATTCTTTACTTCTTATATTACTTAGAAGAAAGATTGCTGGATTTTTTGGTATGTTGCTTTTTGTGATTTTATTTAATACCTGATTTAGATCTTCCCAAAACTTTTTCACTTTCTCACATGCCCAAATTGCATGTATTGTTGTTCCCATTTCCTTCTTACAGCGAAAACATCTATCTGATAATGTTCGATCCCATTTTTTAAAAAACTTTTGGGGCGTGATATATAACCTGTGTAACCAATTATATTGTATCATGCATAACCTTGTGTTTATTATATTCTTCATAGTTCAAGAACATAACTTTTCCCATATTTCATATTTTATCTTTGTTTAAATCTTTTTCCCACTTTTGTTTGGGTTTATAGCGTATTTCATCATTTTCCTTCTTTTTTTCCCATTATTTTTGCTTTTTCTTTCTTGGGTGCCATTTTCTTTCTTTTCTCCACAACTTTATCTTTTATTTGTTGTGTTTTTTGTTTCTTGAACTTTGTGTTTTCTTCCCTTTATTTCTTCTTTTCTGGAGAGGGCTGGTATTCTCTTACTGGCCACTACTCCATCATGTGACTCCTCCCCTCCATGTAACTCCTCACCCAGCTTCCGGAGTGAGCCTGTGTCCCTTGCAATGCAGACTGAGTCAAATGGCCCACTTTTACTATTTTGATCACATTTTATCCCAGTGATGTTTCTTTTCCATACATGTGCCCATCCTTCTTTCCATCTGCTGTCATCCTCTGATTTCCTGCCCCTCCCTCTTTTTGTATCTTGGAGGCATTATGGATCAGCTTTGCATTCATTCTTGCTAACGTTGGATGCTGAGTTAATTTGTTGCAAGCTTGGTGCTCTCTTCAACCTTGTCCCTTGTGAGATCTTTTTTGTGCTGGGGACTTTGTCCAAGATTTATGTGGGTTGGAAAAATGACCTAATTAATGTTCTTTTGGGGCTATGGGGATAGAGACTTCCAGTAATGTGAAGTAACTCGCATTTTGAATAAAGTAATTTTACAGCCTCTGAGCTGACTGCTTTGTTGTGGATTGGGATCTTGGTTTTCATCTGTTCCTTATTCTGCAATTCCCCATTTTTGGGTGTTTGAGTGCCATAAATACACTTGAACATCCTATGGAGCTCAAGAAGTAAAGAAGCATCTGACACCAGTGATCCTGGTATCGCTCCCAGTGTCAAGTTGATGCTTAATTATGAGTCACACTGTTGCCCACAGATTTATTGACTGTTCATGTTGCATCAAGCCTCAAAGGCATTGGCAGCCTTCCAGTACATTGTGCTATTTTTACCTGTTTTAATTTTGTCAATTCTCATTTACAAATGACTGCATCCCAACTCTTTAACCTGCTACATCCTGTCCTCATTTTTCCCTGTGGTTTGTTTTTGTCTTTATCTCCATTTGTCGAATTGATGCCAGGATCCTTCATCAGATTCCTGAAAATGGAATTCTTCTCCTTGAGTTTTTATTTTGGCCTCATGATTTAACCTTTATGTATCCTGTACTACTTGCAAAGCTAACATTTTTTTCTTTTGGGTCAGCATCCAAAACTGAGTGTTATACTCAAGCTAGATGGTGAAATTAGCCCTACATAACAAGCTGCCAAAATTCCATCTCTCCCTTAATTGCTGTGTTTACCTTCTGGAGGACCACTGGCTGCTGAAGGTCATTCACCCTCCACTCCCTCCTGGTCTCAGTAGCCTTGTGCCCACCTCTCCCAGAATCTATGGTGAAGCTTCAACTAATGCTGCATATGAGTGAAGAAATGTTCTGCTCATCTTAGTCCAAAACACCTATCTTTTCTCCTGTAATTGAACCTTGTTCTGGGTCCTTCAGCAAGCAGAAACCACGCCTTGCCTGTATTTCATGAGGTTAACCCTCATTCTTCCAATCTTCTTTGAGTATCTCTTTATTTTATAGTTCCAGTTGAAGGAGCAGTGAGGAAATTTGTTTTGTGAACAGTCCAGCTCGGTGACCCATTATATAGTACAAGTAAAACCGTGAAGAACTACATAGAAAAGAGAATCTAATTTTGCTAGTGTGAGATTCATTTAAGAACAATTTTGGGGTAGTCTTATCTGTGGAATGAATTTGTGCTGCCCAATTGAGCCAAATCCCTGGTACGTTTTTGAACGGTGAGAGGAAGCCAGAGCCCCAGAGAAAAAACCCACACAGACACTGGGAGAATGTACAAACTCCTTACAGACATTGTGGGATTCAAACCCCGGCCCTGATTGCTGGCGCTGTAAAGGTGTTCTACTAACCACTATGCCAACTGTGCCACCCGAGAGCAAGAAAATTATGAGAAAGTGAGGTCGTGTCTGTGGTTCCTTGAGCAATCAGAAATCTGATGGCAGAGGGGAAGAAGATGCTCTTGAGTCTGGTGTGTACTCGTCTTCAGGCTCTTGTACTTTTTTCCTGATGGTAGCAGTGTGAAGAGGCCATAGCCTGGGTGGTGGGGTTTCTTGAGGATAGAGGCCGCTTTCTGAAGACAATAGCTCTTGTACATCTCCTCGGTGGAGTGAAGACTGGTGCCCGTGAAGTTGCTTACCGAGTTAACTCTCTGGAATTTTTTTTTCCTGTCCTGTGCATTGGCACATCCAAACTAGTCAATGATGCAACCAGACAAAATGCTCTCCATGGTAGACTAGTTGAAATTTTTGAGAGTTTTTAGAAAGTAAGCCCCTGACCTTGGGTGTGTTTCCTTGTTGCTTGTAATTTTAAAATTGCAGTTTGGTGGATCAGTGCATGAAACTTTTAATCTCACCAGTATATTTGTTGGATATGCAAGATTAAGAACAAGATCTCAATGTGCACACTCAATTGTGGTACATGTTGGTTAATTTATGTTTTGGCTTCTTATTCTTCACATTTGTGCACTGAGAACAAATCTACTTGTTTCTTTTCTAGGCAAGAATATAGGTATCTAAAATGTATAGATCCACATTCTCCTCTCCAACACCACCCCACCCCCCAAGTTTATCTGTTGCAGAAGCTAAACTCAAGTTTTGATTTACTGCTAGTGTAATTATAGTAGTTGCATGAAGCCTTCAAGTAGTTGCCAGAAGTTATTTTAAAAAATCCTGTGATTTCCTTCTGTTAAGATTTGCAGAAATTTATCGTGGCAAAGTCCATTTAATAGTAAAATATAAAATTCCTGTACAAGAATATTGTTACTAAATATAACTGAAATATTGCACAATGAGAGTTACTGTATAGCTAAAATAAAAAACAGCATAAAAATATTTTGGGTTTGAGCTGACGAAATGTTGAAAGTATGACATTGCAAGACAAATGTTGCCAAGTCAGGAAAAAGTTAGTCTGTGAAAGCATTTTTAAGTCTGAACTGCTGAAAGGACATTGATTATCAAGCTACCCTCCTGCTTAAAAAAAAAGGCCATAAAGAAATAAAAAGCCACTAGTGCTGATAACAGGTTGTAAGCAGGGACTAAATGAGCACAATCTGAGCTCTTTGGAAGATTTGAGGGTATATTTGTGCTCAATTAGTCCAAAGTCCAGAAAAGCCTGAACACTGATTACTGTTTGCAGCCTTGTTTGTACGTCTGACTTGAAAGGGGACTGCTTTGTGATCTACTATCTTGAAACCCTCAAAAAATGGGGTCGACATACTCCAGATATACTTTTGAAACCTTAAATTCAACTCAAAAAACTGTTGGACATCAATTCGGCCTATAAGTAGACCCTTGAAAAACCCCAAAAAACCCAAACTACAACAAATTTTCATGCTACAAGTATATTAGAACAAAATTTTTCTTGGCAAAACAAAATAGATTTAGAATCCTTCAATATCACTACCATCGTATGAGGCAAAGATCGTGGCCAACACGTCCATACTCTCACTATTTAAACAGTCATCATATGGGTCCCAAAAATGCCAGATAAGCTAGCATTACCACCCTCCATTATGTGTGTGTGTGTGTGTGTGTGTGTGTGTGTGTGTGTGTGTGTGTGTGTGTGTGTGGGGTCTTTCTTCTATGGATTCTAGATACTGCCTTAGAGCTATAACCTAGCAGCTTCGTCGACAGTGTGCCTCAAAAAATCATCTTCTATGCCATCTATTACACATGAGATACTACACTTTTAAACTATTTTATTATTACACTCTGCTTTCACTTTATCCCATGCTTTGAGCACAAAGTCACGCAGCACATCAAGTGATGCAGCACACATTGCCCCGCTTTTTGTGAATGATTTTTCTGCACTCCATCCATGTATTCCATTCTTCACGCACGTGGTCTTTGAATGGCTTGTTGAAGCAGACATTGAGAGGTTGCAATGGAGACATCAAACCACCTGGGATAATTGCCATGTAAGTATTATTTAGTGCTAATCTTTTAGTGTTCTCAGTTAAGTGGCTATGAAACATCTCAGACCAGCAAACTCTGTTCTTACTTAAATTGCCTGGCTGTCTGTTCCACACATTTTTTATCCTTAGTTTTACACCATTTTCATCCATCCATCCTTTTTCATGAAAATGTACAAAAAAAAAATCTGGAATTTTATTTTGGGTTTTGTTTTGCACTTGAAGATTACCATAGGTCTTAACCTTGTTCTGTTGACCATGTATGATAACACCACCATAAACCTGGTCCTTTCATTTCAAGGCCTGTACTTCTGGTTTTCACACCTTTACATTCCACTGTTCTATTGCCTATCATGGGGGTCTCGCCAATGTTTCTGATATTTGCCAATGCAATTAGTGTTTCTGCCTGTTATGTTAAATAAATTGGTGAAAATGTAAAAATTGATGATCAAGGTTTTGGTAGTTTTTGAGCAATTTTGTCTTTTGTCATAATGTAGCGAGGTCGCCACGGCTTGCTTTCGGTTATAGCCCTCAGACACACACACACACACACACACACACACACACACACACACACACACACACACACACACACACACACACACACTTACTTTACTGGACAGAAAAAAGATTTTAATTTGTTGGAATATACAACAATGATGGAGATATTGAATTTTAATATCAATGGGATTAATTACCTCTCAAAAAAGGAAGAAGGTTCTGTCATATATGAAGAAATTAGGAGTGGATATTGTTGTTTTTACAACACCCATTTGACATACAGTTAACATTTAAAATTGAAAATGAACTGGGTAGATCAAGTTTTTTTTAACTTTCAACTCCAAAACTAGGGGAATGACAATTTTAATTATAAAAACTTTACCAGTTAAAATCCAGGATGTAATTACAGACCAGGAAGGAAGATATCTTAGTTAATTGTCAATTTTTTTCTGAAGAATGGAACTTTTTGAATATTTATGCACCCAATTTGGATGATCAGATATTTATTCAGGATACTTAATTTAAATTTGGGGAATGGACATGAAAATATTTTGTTAGGTGGAAAAAAGAAAAAAATACATTAAAAAATTAAAAGAAAGCAGTAGAGATCATACTGAGAGTACTGTGTTCAGTTTTGGTCTCCTCATTACAGGAAGGACATGGAAGTTGTGGAGAGGGTGCAGAGAAGATTTACAAGGATGTTACCTGGATTGGAAAATAAATCTTGTAAGGCAAGGTTAGCAGAGCTGGGACTTTTTTTTTCTTTTGAGCGTAGAAGGATGAGAGGAGACTTGATGGAGGTCTACAGGATTATTATAGGCATAGATAAGATGGACGGCCGGTGCCTGTTTCCCAAGGCTGGATCAGCAAACACTAGAGGACACGAGTACAAAGTGGAGGGAGGGAAGTTTAGGGGAGACATCAGGGGTAAGATTGTGGGTGCCTGGAATGCCTTGCCAGGGATGGTGGTGGAGGCTAAAACATGGGTGCATTTAAGAGACTCCTAGACAGACACATAAGTGGAAGAAAAATAGATTATGTGGTAGGGAAGGTTTAATACCTTTAAGGGTGGGGATAGTATCAAGGGCTGAAGGGCCTCTACTGTGCAGTAGTGTTCTATGTTAAGAACACTAAGAATGGAGCTGAACAGAAAAGTCTGCAGACGTTCTGATTGCAGTGCAATACACAAAAGTGCTGGAGTACCTCAGCAGGTCACGCAGCAAAGGGTCCTTTTGGTCCTGAACCCTTTATTAAGATGTGAGCAGAAAGCAGGCAAATGTCTGAATAAAAAGGTGGGGGAGGCAGGAAGGGGTAGGAGGAGAAAAGGCCAATAGGTTATTGGTGGATATTGGTGGAAGGGCAGAAGATAAAAAAAAAAGCTGTCTGAATGAACAGATGGGGGAGCTGGATGAAAAGGGCTAAGGGATAGGGAAAGAGAGAGAGAGAGAGAAATGTGTCCAGCATTTCTAATGTAGAGGAGGCTGCAATGAGACTATCAGATGCTGTAGATGACCCCTGCAGATTCACAAGTGAAGCTTCACTCAGGAAATGTTACACTTGCGCCCACACTTCCCTCACCATCATACCAGCCTCTGCATCCAAGATAGTGTCCTTTGCAATTTCTGCACCTAATACATGATTCCCACCACCAGACACATATTCTTTTTTTCCTCTTTTTGCCTTCTGCAGGGACCACTCCCACTGTGATTCCTTCTTCCATTCCTCCCTCACCACCAATCGCCACCTTGTCACCTACCCCTGTGACTGCAAGAGTTGCTTCATTTGCACCCTCACCTCCTCCGTCACCACTATTCAGGTCCCCAAACAGTCCTTCCAACTAAAAACAACTTCACTTCTGAATTTGCAGGTGTCATCCACTTCATCCAGTGCTCCTGTTGTAGTTTCCTCTATATCGGAGCGACTGGAAGATCACTTCATTGAGCACCTCAGGTTTGTCCTCCGCAATAGCGAAGATCTTCCTATGGCCACTCATTTCAATTTCCCACCCCATTCCCATGCCTACATGTCTGTCCATGGGATCATGCACTGCCATACTGAGCCCCCCCCCCCCTCCTCCTTTTAGCCACTGAGCCCCTTGTCTGCTGCTATGATCACTATCCTGTTGGGTTGTCTCCTATGCTTTTCCTTCTCATTGAGGGTCGAATGACCTATTTCTTGTGCCCTGAGCCGATTTGCTGTTCTCCTGGAGTCTGCAAATCCTCATGGTCACTGCTGAGCACACAGGTGTCCCCATCTTGGGCATTGACCCGCGGTTGCAAGATTTTAGTTTAAAAACACCAGCTCCTCTTGCAGGCCATTTGTATGGAAGTGCTGGCATTAGGATCATGCGGTCAAACCCTTTGGAGCAGTGTTGTTCCCTGCTCTCCCGGGTCTGCACTAGTGGCAGTGCTGCCATAACAGCAGCTCTTGCCGCCCCAGCATTTTTGTTAAACTGACAGTGCCTGAACATTACATATTTCTAATATTATACTATTTAATGCTCTGACACTCATCAAATTGGCTTTGACTTATTCTTGAAATGTTGTACAGTAGAATTTTCTTTTGTGAACAAAGCTTGAACGAAGCACGGGAAAGAAGGCCCGAGTATGTGGAAAGGGTATGTGGTAACTGACATAGAAACAGAAACATAGAAGATAGGAGCAGGAGTAGGTCATTCGACCCTTCGAGCCTGCTCTGCCATTCAACGAGATCATGGCTGATCTTAAAGTTCAGTACCCCGTCCCCGCCTTCTCTCCGTAACCTTTAATACCCTTATACTGAAGAAATAGATCTCATTCCCTCTTAAATATATTTAAAGAATCTGCCTCTACTGCCCTCTGTGGCAATGAATTCCACAGATTCACCACCCTCTGGGTCAAGAAATTCCTCCTCATCTCGGTCCTAAATGGTTTGCCTATTATCCTCAAACCATGGCCCTGGGTTCTGGATTTTCCCATCATTGGAAACATCCCATCTGCATCCATTCTGTCCAGTCCTGCCAGAATTTTATATGTCTCTATGAGATCCCTTCTCAATCTTCTAAACTCCAGCGAGTACAATTCCAATTTGCGCCATCTTTCCTCATAAGTCATTCCTGCCATTCCAGGCATCAGCCTTGTGAATCGCCTCTGCACTCCCACCATTGCAAGAACATCCTTCCTTAGATAAGGTGACCAAAACTGCACACAATACTCCAGGTGGGGTCTCACCAAGGCCCTGTACAGCTGCAGTAAGGTATCCTTGTTCCTATACTCAAACCCTCTTGATATGAAGGCCAACATACCATTTGCCTTTTTAACCGCCTTTTGTACCTGCATGCTCACCTTCAGAGACTGGTGTACAAGTACCCCTAGGTCTCTCTGCACTTCCCCATCTCTTAATCTATTGCCATTCAAATAGTAATCTGCCCTCCGGTTTGTATTACCAAAGTGGATAACCTCACATTTATCCACATTGTAGTGCATTTGCCCAGTCCCTCAATTTATCCAAATCACACTGGAGCTTCCTGACCCCCTCTTCCGTGCACACAACCCCTCCTAGCTTAGTGTCATCTGCAAATTTGGAGATATTACATCCAATCCCCTCATCCAGATCATTAATGTAAATTGTGAACAGCTGGGGTCCCAGTACAGATCCCTGTGGCACCCCACTGGTCACCGCCTGCCACTCAGAAAATGAGCCATTTATCCCAACTCTCTGTCTTCTACCTGCCAGCCAGTTCTCAATCCACATCAATACTTTGCCCCCAATCCCATGAGCCTTGATTTTGTAAGCCAGTCATTTATGCGGGACCTTATTGAAGGCCTTTTGGAAGTCCAGGTACACCACATCCACTGGCTCTCCCCCATCTATTTTACCTGTCACCATCTCAAAGAATTCCAATAGATTTGTCAAGCACAATTTACCTTTTGTAAATCCATGTTGACTCCGTCCGATCCCTTCTCTGCTAGTCATATGCTCCGCTATTACATCCTTAATAATGGATTCCATCATTTTGTCCACTACTGATGTAAGGCTCACCGGCCTATAATTCCCCGCTTTTTCTCTACCCCCCTTTTTAAATAGTGGGGTAACATTAGCTACCCTCCAATCCATGGGTACTGATCCTGAGTCTATCGAGTTCTGGAAAATAATTCTTAAAGCATCTGCTATCTGAATGTCCACTTTCTTAAGTACCCTAGGATGTAGATTATCAGGCCCTTGGGATTTATCTGTCTTCAATCCCATCAATTTCCCCAAGACCATGTCCTTAGAGGTACTGATTTCTTTCAATTCCTCCCTTGCATTAGTCTCTATGTTTCCCAACATCCTTGGGAGATTATTTGTATCCTCTCATGTAAAAACAGAACTAAAGTAAGAATTTAATTGGTCTGCCATTTCCTTATTCCCCATTATATATTCCCCTGATTCCGACTGCAAAGGACCTACTCTGGATTTCACCAATCTTTTCCTCTTGACATATTTATAAAAGCTTTTGCAGTCGGTTTTTAAATTTGCCGCAAGCTTACTTTCGTAATTTATTTTTGCTCTCTTGATTAATCCCTTTGTCCTCCTTTGGTGCATCTTGAACTGCTCCCAGTTTTCGGTTGTGGTACTTTTTTTGGCCAATTGATATGCTCTCTCTTTGGACCTAATGCTGTCTTTAATTTCCCTTGTTATCCATGGTTGAGTCACCTTTTTTGGTTTATTTTTATGCCAAACCAGTATAAACGATTTTTGCAATTTCTCCATTAGATCTGTGAATGCTTTCCATTGTTTATCCACAGTCAACTCCCCCATAAACACCACCCAATCAATCTTACTCAACTCCTGTCTCATACCATCATAATTCCCTTTATTTAAATTCAGGACCTTAGTCTTGGTTTTAATTTCATCACTTCTCACCTTGGGAAGTGGACAGGAAGTAGGTGAGCCAGATGCCGAATCATCAGGATTTCTCAGTAATTGTCTTAGTCATTCAGAACCAAGATGCAAAGAAACTTATTCACCAAGAGGGAATTGAATCTTTGGAGTTCTTTCCTCGAGGACTTATAGAATGTCAGTCAGGGTTTGATACTTTTTTAAAAAGGAAAGCCAGGAATATGGGGTTGGTACAGGTCAAAAGTAGTACTGAGGGAGAAGATCAACTAATATTTTATTGACTGTTAGGATAGGCATGAGGGGATTAAAGGTCTACTCATGGTTATGCCCTTCTTATGATATACATTTGCCAAACCTTGTAGGCTTGCATCTCAAGAGAATGAGACGCTTAGGCTGTGAAATGAAAAAAGGAATTTGTGTTCAGCTGTGTGGTTGCAGCTGTGATTCTGGTGGATAGGGGATAAAAACTGTAGTTGCAGAATGGAGAGAGGGAGGGAGAGAGCAGCAATCCATTTTCAACACCAGATTTTTCTGAAGGATGAACTTTTCTGGTTTAAATTTGGTTCCACTGGGTGAGTCCATTTGAATTGCCCTTAGAATATTATCAGCCTGGAATGATGTGACTAATTCATCTGTAGGAGTTTAAGTGCAGATTGCCCTTCAGTATATTGGGTATCTATGAGCCCAGTTTTAAGGTTGTGCTGTGAGACTGCAATAAGCAATTTGAACATTAATGCTTTCATTATCAGTAAAAGGCTCGTACATAGACTACATCCATTGTGAATTCCAACCAATTATTTGTGTCCATATTTGTCACACCCTCTGTTGCTCCTCTGTTGAATTGTTATCTGTGATCCTATTTTCCTTCTGCTTTGTTCAAATTGACTGCTCTAATGATCTGTTTTTCCAATGTTTAGTGAGTGCTGGAATACAAGTGTGTATGGCTGGCAGCCTTCATTTATTGCATGGCGTTATTGTATTAGTAGTTTAGTGTTTCACAATAACACATTTGGGACTTCTGAGCTAGTTGACCTTGGAATTTTTATTTTTGCTGTCCAACAGAATTCCTCAGTGATCATTTCGTAGGCTTGTTGACTAAACGGTCAGTTTTGATAGTGTCCTTGGAAATGTAGATTGTGCAAATGGTATTGTGATGGTCAGATGTTTGGATTGTGCTGTGTAGTCTGAGTAATTAATAAAATGGAATTACTTATTCTCTCCATCCCCAATCATCTTTGGTCCTGGTGTTCTACTGATTAAATTAAAACTAATTTACTTTTAATTTCTTGTTCACGAGCTTGTGTGTGCAAGTGAAGAAACAAAGATGTGTGCATGTCTGAAGATTTTTTTTGTTTGCCTTTTTCCTTTTCCTCTCCTAGCAGTTAATAAAGGGGCTGAATACAAGTTGGGCAGCATTGTTAGTGCAATGCTCTTGCAACACCAGCAAACCGGGTTTGAATCTGGTGCTGTCTGTAAGAAATTGTACGTTCTCCCCTTTTAAAAAGGGGGCTGAATGAAAGTTGGGGCAGCACAGTTAGTGTAATGTGTTTAAAGATAAAGATTCCATTATTGCCACACAATACTAAATTTAGAATGTATCATGCATGAAATATAGTGCAGCAGCCTGGGTTTGAATCCCATGTTGTCTGTAAGGAGCTTGTACACTCTTCCTATTTAATAATTGGTTAAATACAAGTTGGGGCAGCATGGTTAGTATAAGGCTCTTACAGTGCCACAGGTCTACGTTCGAATCCTGCGCTATCTGTAGCTTGTACATTCGTGCTCTGTTTGCATGGTTTCCTCCCACCATTCAAAGCCTTTGGGGTTGTTAGTCGGTTTTAATTGGAAGGCATGGGCTGAAAAGGCTTGTTATCATGCTGTATGTCATTGTGGAAATGTACAAGTTTGCATTGGTCTTTTTTTTACAGTTATGTCCAAGTGGTAAATGTAATTTTCCAAATCGTATCGTTTCTGTTTGTCCATCTGTTAATCCTACTATTGAAATTGTAGGAAGTGTTGTTCATTGAAGTTTTTGCTTTAACCATGGAGTCGAAAATGGCAGTGCTGTCACTGGTACGGACCCACGAGGAGTGGAGGTGCAGCACTCCTGCGGGTTTCAACTGCCGTCAATTTTGCACAGGTTGAGAAACCTGTTAAAGGAGCTGACTGTGGTAATTTAATTTAAAATCCTGCGATAGCAGTGCCTGCGCCCAAGATGGCAGTGCCTATAATCGGCAGCAGCCACGAGGGGTTGCAGACTCCAGGGGAGTGGAGGACTGGCACAGGGCACCATAAAATGGGGAGGCCACCCCCTCCCAATCTGAGAAGGAGAAGCAGAGGAAATGGCCGGTGACTACAGTGGCGGATGAGGTCTGCTGGAGACTGCTGTCAGGAGACTCGTGCGGGGCTGGGGACTGCTGGAAACTGGCTCACAACTGGCTGAAGGGGTAGCAGGTATCGGAATCAGGATGCAAGGGGGTGTCAAAGGGTTCCTGACCTTGTCGAAGTTTTGGATCTGGAGCTCAGGTTGCCAGTGCTTTGGACTGGATTCTGTGTGGCTGCAGAAGAGCTGGAGGTGAATCTACAGACACTTGGTGACTCTGGGGGGATTGTCTATTGTTTCTTTCTAAGAGGCACTTCAGACAACTTCTGCCGATGACAAATCTGTCTGCCTTACAGCAGGCAAAAGCAATTTCATGTAATATGAGACTGTTTTATTTCATAGAAAATAAATTGAATCTTGAATAATTTTCTTTATGAAAAGGGTTTTAATTTTGTTTCTACGTCCAGGATGGACCAATTTGTATATCAGGCTTGAATGGGAATTCACTTTTATTGAAGAAATCCTGGAGGTACTCCAGGGCACTGAGTGTACCTCATCCACTCGTGAGTGTTTCATAGCTCTAGGACTGAACTTGCTGGAGTTTAGATGCATGGGGGTCTCATTTAAACATAGATGAGGGGAAATTTCTTCAACCAGAGGGTGTCAAATGTGTGGAATTCAATATAATCATATGTATATTTTAAGAAAAAGTTGATAGGTTCTTGATTAGTAATGGCATCATTTTGAGGAGGAATGGGGTTGAGAGTTTTAAAAAAACCATCAGCCATGATTCCTCTGACGAGGAGATTCAATGGGTTGAATGGCTTAATTCCTATGTCTTATGATCTTGTTTTACTCTTGCAGACAAAATTATCTATATGCTGCTGCACTGAGGCCCTTGGGTCTGCCCCAAACCTCTGCTGGTACTCTGGAATCCAAGTTCTCCCCCGCCCCCCCCCTCCGCCGATGTGAAGAGAGGGTTACCTGTGAGAGCTAAGTGTGGGGTAGTGGGCAAGAAGTACTGCAGATGCTGGAAAACTGGAGAGTGGTGCAGGAACAGGGTGGGCTACATCTAGCAGTGCGGCTGTTTAGCCCTGAGCTATGGGAGTCTAGCTGATTTTGGGAGATTGCCAGGGGCTGGCAGGACTTGCTCTCATGTGTGGATAGACAATCCAGATCCTGCCCTCTTGGACATTATGGGATCTGTTACTTCGGCGACGCAGCTCTCCAAGCCAGAGATTTCTCTATGGTAACAGGGTCAAAGGTTGTCAATGCCTTCCAGGTTAGAAAAAAGAGAATTCCGACCTCAATGGTAAACAAACAACATGTTCAGATTTGTGGCACGTCATTGATTGCAGGTGAAACACAAAAGAGGATGCACAGTTTTTTCCCCCTCTCAGAGTAGTATGAGCCACATTTATGACATTTACACGGTCCTCTGGTGAGTGTGTGCCAAATTTCTGCACTAAGTATAATTTCATCTTTGAATTTCGAGTCACTTCTACATTGAACAATGGAAAACAATAAAGAATGTGCTTCATCACACTGCTTTTAGAGGTAAATACAGTTTTTTTTTAAAAATGCACTCTTTTATACAAGTACATTTTCAAAGCTAAATACCATTGTTTTAAAAAGCAAGGAGGAAACATTTTTAAAGATGTATTTGTGCAAAAATGTTTTCTTTGAATTATTTGCAAGGATAGAGCTTTGCTCACTTTGCAGGTAATGGTGCAAAATTATTGTAATGAATGTGGAATGTAACTTTTACTGAGCTACTGGTTAGCTAGAACCATAATAATGCCTACATGATACAGAAACTCTAAAGCAAATATGGTTGCTTCATTCTCGTCAGATGGCATGGCACACCAAATCAGCGTTTATGACATGATGATGCCTGTGCTCTTTATCTGATGATTAAAAGGCCAATTGTACATAATCCCAGTACTTTCCTTCTCAAAACAAGTATGTGAATGCATTTTCCATACATTGTCATTTGCAGATTTAGTTTTCCTTGATTAGCTTTAACCTCCAACTGTTTCTTTTCTTCTTTCTTTGGCTTGGCTTCGCAGACGAAGATTTATGGAGGGGGTAAATGTCCACGTCAGCTGCAGGCTCGTTTGTGGCTGACAAGTCCGATGCGGGACAGGCAGACACAGTTGCAGCGGTTGCAGGGGAAAATTGGTTGGTTGGGGTTGGGTGTTGGGTTTTTCCTCCTTTGTCTTTTGTCAGTGAGGTGGGCTCTGCGGTCTTCTTCAAAGGAGGTTGCTGCCCGCCGAACTGTGAGGCGCCAAGATGCACGGTTTGAGGTGATATCAGCCCACTATGCTTGCATCTAATGACATGTTTCTTTGAAGTGGGAATCCTCTTGGTTCAATTTGTCACTGTTCTGTGGATAACATCATTCCAAAATATTTAGAGATAGCCTTGTCAATGACCTGCGCAATTATGACTTTATTTACCAGGTACCTCTTTAAATTAAATACAGTATTTGAATTATTTTACCACATTGACTCTCATATTTTCCTTTTGTTTTTGATAACATATCTCAATTCGTGGGAATTATTACTTTTTTTTTAAAAATGGAAAGCTTCACGAATTTGTGTGTCATCCTCGCTCAGGGGCCATGCTAATCTCTCTATCGTTCCAATTTTAGTATATGTGCTGCCGAAGCGAGCACGGAATTATTACTTTCTATACCTTTTGTTGTAATTGTTCTGCTACTTTCCCTTCTGTACTGCATCAAGTTCAATTATGCAGTAGAGTGTAGCATCATATTTCATTGGGGAAAAATCTATAAAAACAATGATTCATGAAACTCAAGAAATCTAGGAATATTTGTTTTTTTTAGTACTTTCAATACGTCAGTAAGAGTTTCACTGTATTGTACTGAGATCCTTAAGCAGTAGAGAGTCACTACTTAAACTGTGCTTGGCTTTATCAAAAACCTTTTTTGGCATATTACTCCAGTTTTATTACACGCTGTTCAGAATCTGGATTAACAAAACAGTTCACAAAGAGGTCTCTGATGTTCTCTGGATGAGATGCTGAGCTCCTTGGTAGATTTCAGTCCTTTTCAGCCCTTCCTACCAAGGTACAGCACCACTGACTGTAGGAAGGTGCATCAAGAGCTTGTCAATTTAATTTAATGGGACAGGGCCTACCCTGGGTTACTGTAAAAACACAAATGCTGGAGGAGCTCTGCGTACATAGGAAGTAAAGCTATGAATAAAGTATGGAGGGCTTGAAGAAAGCTCAGGCATGAAACATCGGTCAAATATCGCTGCCTCCTATGGATGCTGCAAGATCTGCTGAGTTACTCCAGCATTTCTATGTTTTTTACTACATACAATCACACTGCAGACCTTCGTGTTTGAATGCCTGACTTATCCATTACATTCAATTGAGCATTTTGGAGACTAGTGGGATGGATTTGCAGGCATCTTCTGGACAGCAATTGGGCACTTCTGAATATTTTGTCTCTTTCCCCATGAATTGCAAAAACTAGGAAGAGGGAGCTGGATCGAGCATTGCTTAGCACACTCACCCAGTCAGTGAGACCAGCTGGCGACTGCTCACTCTCCCACACACTTGTTCATTTCCAACTTGCAGACAGTTCGGGTTACGAAGAATTCTCAGGAACAGAACCCTCCTTATTACCTCGAAACTTGCTAGGGATTTATTCTCTGCAATAATATTACAATTATAAATTGTCTTGGTTGCACAAATAAGCAAAATTGTGTCCTTTCTGGACTCTCAATCTTTGGTTGATGTGTTGAAGTAGGCTTGTTGCGAGTATTGATTGTGAGGCCATGTCTATCTTAATGTAACCATTGACTTATTGGTTCATTTTGCTTATGTATCCACATTTTAAATACTGTTTCCCAATAACAATTGGTTACTTTCTAGTTTGTCAAGCTTTTACTTCCAGTTGATTTTTTTTATACCCATTGTGCTGCAGGTTAACACTGCCTCTTATTTTTAATTTCCTGTAAAATCTGTATTCTTGCACTTCTTAAAGAGAAGAGATGGAAAATCTTGTGATATGTTGTGGGAGTTACAACCTGAGTCTCAATGTTTGGTTGATTGTGATGAAGGTGATGATTGTGGACATCAGGAGGACCAGGAATGACCACCCTCCACTACACATCAACAACTCTGTAGCGGAGAGCACCATGTTCCTTGCAGTTCATTAATTAGTGTCCTATTGTGGACACACGTCACCTCCTCACTTGTCAGGAAGGTGCATCATCAACTGCACTTCCTGAGAAGACTAAAGTGGGGGGAAGGCTACCAGCCACCATTAAGTGAACCTTCTACAGGAGCTCTATCGAGAGCGACCTGGCCGGCTGCATCACAGTATGGTATGGTTGTGGCAGAGAAATGGATCGGAGGTCGATCCACAGGACCATAAGAGTGGCAGAGGATCACTGGAGTCTCCCTCTTTTCTCTCCCCCCCCCCCCCCCCCCCCATTATCGATGCAATCTAACAGAATCTTCTCTGAAGAGGGTGTTCAAAATCATTGAGGACCCCCTTCCACATTGCACATTTCAGCTACTCCCATCACGAAAGAGATATCGGAGTATCATAGCACCAGCACCAGGCTCAGGAACAGCTTCTTCCCACAGGCAGTGAGAATGCTGAATGATCAAAGAAACTGCCCATTTGAGACTCTCATATTCTTGAAACAATTATTTATTTTTTTGTGTATGCAGAATATGAATACTTGTCCTGCATATGTATTGTTTGTTGGTATGTCTGTAATGTTTGCTTGTGTGTCTGCGTGTTTTGCACTGAGGACCAGTGAATGCTGTTTTGTTGGGTTTTACTTGTGCAATCAGATGACAATAGACTTCTCTACCTTTGGCTTGCAGTCTCATTTTACCCAAGTTAAATGTCTGCCAGCTGATATTGAAGAGCTTTGACATCATTTTGTCATTGCATGCAATCGCAGCAGTTTCCTAAATCCCTTGAAGGTACAATGACTTTTTGTTTCCACCAACTATTCCCATCGTAGTGACAATAGACTAAAACTTGCTGCCAAATGTAGTTATATGTTCTATACCTTTTAACTCTGTTGAAGTGCTGATAAGCTGCAAGTGTAATAATTCTCTTTTTTTTTAAATGTAAGAGCAGCACCTACCAACAACTAATGTTATGTTCTATATCCTGATGTCTTGCACAACTACAAAGGTAAATCCAAGTGAAACAGATCTTTTTCTGGCCTTGATCTCTGATGCCTGTTGTGTCTCTTCACATGAGGAGTAGACCATCTATCCTATTGAACCTGTTCTGCCTCTCAATAAGATCATGGCTAAACTCTGCTCCACTTAGCCACCTGTTCCCCAGAACCCTGAATTTCCTTATTCTTCAAAGATCCAATCTAACTGCATCTTATATACATTAAATAATGCAACATCTTACTCTTGGTCACAGAATTCCTCCAGTTCATTATTCTGGGAGAAGCAGTCCCTCCTTATCGCTGTTGTAAGTCTACTCCCCTGACTTTTGAAAACTGTATCGCCCAGTTCTATTCTGCGGCGATGTTAGTGGAGTGTGGAGTAGAGGGGTGCGGGGAGGGGCGTCTACTGGTACCTTTCCAAGGAAAAACACCTGAGTACCGTTTCTTCTCCAATTCTACTCCTATCTGCAAACAGATGGCTGCACTGCAGAGTTGGCAGGGGCCTGGCAGTCGGCCCAGGCTGTGTGGATGATGCAGCCAGGTTCTAAGTAGCCTTTTTTTTCCCCTTCAAGACCCCATTGGCAGATGCACCTTCACGTGTTTCACAGAATGTGATCAGTTTGTTTCTTCGGATGTGATCAGTGAAATTCTGCAAGAAAGATTGAGATGTGCATTCTCAGTTGTTCATTATCATTGAAAATATTCTCAACACCATTTTGCCTTCCTTGTGGAAGTTACAGCCCACATTATTCCAAGGTCACTAGATTTTGAAGTAAGTACATTCCTTTGAAGCTACAGTATCAATGTTTGAATAGATAGGGTTTTAAGTTAATCGTAGAAATGATTCTTTTTTGCTTTGCCTCTGGTTTATTGCTAGTCACCCCTGTATGACTCCATAAATTGAATTTCTTCAATTGTGTAACATTGCAAAAAGGCTTCATTTCTTCCTGAGGGTTACTGATTGTAGCCAGAATTATTTTTTTAAAAGATCCAAATTTAACTGAGATAAACAACTAATTTAAATCTGACATACAGCCAACAACTCTGCCAATCAACCCTTTCTTGTTAAGATGAAAGATCCTCTTCCCCATAACTGGTAGAAGATTGTAAGTCGTCGGGAGTGATCCCGGAGTGCTCTCTAGTTTTGTTTTCAGTTAGATGATGTGAAGTGACCCTGGTTATAATCACTACCATCAATTACAGCAGGGTTTTATGCCTGTTAAGCTGAATTTGTACACAATTGAAATGTAAGATGCTGACAATCAAAATTTGCCGTAGTAACAAATTAAGAGCATTAATTTGATTTGAAACCTTTAAATCTTATCTATTTCAGTTGGTTTATTGTGTAATCCTACAATTTTGTAGTCTTGTTAGGTACAAAATGGTGCACTGAAAATACTTTGAATCCAATTGTCTTTTTCCACCTGTGAGTCTTGACTACAAATTTAATCAGCTTTCCAATTTGAGGAAGGAACCAAGATGAAGAATGCTGATAGATTACCTAGCTCACTTTCAGATAATCAGCATCACTATCCAAAATCCTCTGTTCCAGGTAAATTTCTATATGGGATGATTAAACTTTTATGGTCAGGCTTGCACAGAGGTAAAGGGAATTTCTTGCTTTGAAATGATCATTAAAAGAGAGAGTGCAGGTCAGGATAATTTTTCAAGAGGATATTTTGCCTAAACCTTATCCCTACTGTCATGAGACTCTGGGGGGGGGGGGGGGTGGGGGGGGAACACTCAAGTTATATCCAGACCAAATATTTCAAGAATGGAATCATTTTCTGTGCTACTCACATTGCTATGAAGGCGATTGTTAGTCGGCTGCTACCTTGAACCAATGCAGTGTTCTGTAAAAGTTATCTCACAGCATTGCGGATCAGGAATAGCAAGATTTAGACGCTGCAACGATGAGGGACTCTGATACATGACAGGTTGGTATGTGCCTTGTTGGGGAACGGACAGTTGGTGGTGTTTCCACGGTTGAATGCAGAGCACCAAGTTTGGGAGGTACTTTAGGAGGAGTTAGGGTTAGTAATTTCAATGTAGTACATCAACTGTACACACAGCAGCTAAAGTGCACTTGTGTTGGAGAGGGAATGAGTGGCAGAGACAGAACTCGAGACATTTAGAAAGAACCTGAGTGAACAGAATGTTCTATAACCAGTGGGGAAAAGGACCAAGAGCTGAGGAATGTGATTGTCCTAAAGAGCTGGGAGGTTTTTGACCAATTGGTCACCATATCAGATCAACAGGTATTTGATGGTGTGGAGTTGGTCTCTGCAGTTTGAACCATGCCCTAATCTGGCTCAATAATGGTTGCGGTCAAATTTGAATCTGATCGCATCATTTCTAAAATTTGCTTCAACACTCTCCATTCCGAGTCACCTTCTGATCCTGATGTTTTTCTGTGCTGGTAGCTCCTAAGATTAATTTCTGTAGACCTTTTAATAGAATTTCAAGACATCTGTGCTGTCAGAGGAATTTTGATTTTTCTTTTGGAGTGCTCCCAGGGCAGAGTGGTCTTAATTCTATGTGACTGGAAGTCCTGCTAGTAAGTAAAATGACTTAACTTCTTGCATGTCACTACCCCTTTCACTGTCTCTCACCAAGGTACAGCCAGACTCCCTTTCCCCATCTTCCCAAACCCTTTTGTATATAGTCTGCCACCCATGTTGAGGAGCTATCAACCCTTCTTACTGATGATCCTGCCCTGACCAATGTCGTGTCTTTTTAACGAGAATCTATGCAATCAGTGAGTAATATGTTTCAAGCCCTATCCTTTGCAGTGCCTAACTGGGTCTGTAGTTTGTTTCTTGTCATTTGACTCCCCACGTACAAAGAGATGACAGTTTTTTTTCCGTACCACGGTGTGCACAAATACACAATACACAGAACATAGCAATCATATATGTACATAAAGATAGAATATAAAATAAGTGTGTGTGTATGTGTGCTATGTAAATGTATGTATGTATGTACATACATATTTTGGAACAATATTTTGAACAATTTACTCATATACAGGATTCTGTACATCAATCTCACAAACTGCAAGAAGAAGCTATTTCCCAGCCTGGCAGACCTGATTTTGATGCACCTGTGCCTCCTTCCTGATGGTAGTAGGTCAAAGGCACCTAATAGCTTGAATACGCCTGAGATTGTCTGATATCCGAAGCTAAGCAGGCTCAGGTCCTTGGAGGGGAGACTACCCAGGAATACCATGTGTTGTAGGTTCCTGTGAGGGGCACTGGACAAAGTGGCGACACTGTTTGCCTTAGGGTAGTCAAAAGTTAAAGGATTTCATTCATGCTACATTCTAAATGTAGTATTACGTGACAATAATGGAACCTTTTACCTTATACTGTGTGAAGAATGGAAATAATTATTTGAGCCTTATTTAAGTAACACTCCTTGTGAATGTCTTTAGCTGACTTCCTGAACCCACAATACATGAGGAAAGGGGTATGGACAGCATGTGTTTGAGCCCAGAAGTATAAACACGGTGTATGTAAATGGGAGATGTTGTCATATGCAGAAGCACATTGTACAGATGCATTGCAATTCTTGCCTGCTGCACTCACATAGGTACGTAAGATAAACACACCACAATAAGCCATTGATGGAACAGTGTCCAAACTTGTCATTGTTCAATTGCAATGGTGGTATTTGAGATGCATTGCAATTTCCAGTTTTGTATTCATAGTTATGCAAAATAACATAGACAATTTCTTTTTTAACATTAATTTTCCTCAAAAAGAAAAAAAACCTTACTTTACAAAAAATGTGAAAAAGTAATATACATTGTCCTTGAATATAACAATCAAGTACTTTCAAATTAATTCAACATTTCCATATATTGACAAGTACATTGAGTAAGGAAATAAAAAGTGAATGCATAAAACAAAAATCATCTAACTGATGGAATTTTTTTTAAAACACCCAATAAACTAAATCAACTGATCAATCCATTCTGAGAGTAATTTCAAAGTAGAAAATAGATTCTTCCTGAGTAAACAAAACGCACTTAACCATATAACCATTTACGGAGCGGAAACAGGCCATGTCGGCCTTTCGAGTCCGCACCGGTTCACTAGAACAACTCCACTAGCTCAAACCTCCTGCTCACCGCCAATAACCCTCCAACCCCCTCACCTCCATGTACACGTCCAACCTTCTCTTAAATGACAGAAGGGACCCTGATTTGCTCGATACATGTTAGAATTCATTTTGCCATGGCCATCAGCAGTTACATCATCAGTGAAGATAAGTGCGCCAGTACCTGTGGCATAACACCCCCACCACCATATTTCACAGAGGAGGTGGTATGCAGTTCCTTTACGCCTCCACTTTGCATAAATGCAAGATAAGTGGTTAAACATTTTTAAAGGGCAATCCAAGACAAGCAACTTTACTAAGGGTAGTGCAACACTGATGTTGAACTTATGGGAAAGATGAAAACTGATTGGCTCACAAGGGACATTACTCCAACATGAGCCTGAAAAGTCACAGAACTGTTTCTGTGTTAGATATATCAGCTGATATTTCTAATGATCTGTTAACTTATTATGATGATCAAACTTCAACAAAGTAGTCAATAGCTGACTCACAAACTAATCAGTAAACTCCAAGACCTTGAAGAGGAAAAAAAAACTGGAAATGGTTCAATTTTGTTTATTAGTTTGAATCATATAAAAATATTGAAAAAATTGTCACCCGGTTTTTTCGAAGTTTGGCCTCTTCAGATTTACACCTTTCACAAATAGGACTTGTATTAGCAAAAATACGGGCTAATCTGTCCTTAGACATATGTGCCCTATGCTCTACCTTGACTTGAATCAAAGAGTGATGAGTGCAAATTGAAGAAGTATTGACAAGTTGAAAAATTCTTTCACGTAAATCATTAGAAAGTAGCTGCTCAAGTTCCAGTTCCCAAGCACCTTTAAATTTTATCATTGGATGTAGGATGTAAATTAAGTAAACTGTTATAAATATTAGCTATCAATCCTTTTCGGGAAGGATTTAATTGAAGAAGAATTAAATTAGTTGAAAAGGCAAATGGAAATTTGACAGAAAAGAGTGTAGAAAACTCCTAATTTGAAAATATCTAAGAGGACGTGTCTTAGGCAAATGGAACTTTTCAGCTAATTGATCAAATGACATAAAACAATTTCCTTCAAACATAATTGGAATAAATTTTACTGGACAGGACAAAATTAGACAATTTCTCATTTATGATCTGAGTAAGTCAAATTCTATTACTAAATGCACATTTTGGATCCTTGATTGTGACTTGAGATTTAAAATCTACAACTCTGTTCCTTGTATTTTGGAAACTATAATTGTAAATTTCTGCTTGTATTCTCTCACTGAATATTTTGTTTTTTGTCCTTTATTTAAATATGATACTGGAGCAAACTTGCCATTGATCAATCTGTGTCAGAACTGACAGTCTAGTAGTGATAAATGTTGAGATCTGTTGGAGTAGTTGGATAAATTTTGAGGTTTTGCTTCCCTTTTGGAGTTCTGTGGTCTTGCCGTATTATGGCAAGGGAACATTAAAATTTAAACATATCATGTTTGGCTCAGAAATATTAAGGAGATAAGTAATCTCAATTAATTATTACAGTGCTTGTGTTTGATTTTATTTCCCACCCTCGGCCACCTTTCCACTGGTTCTCGTTTTTTCCTGTATGTTACGTAATAAAAATAATGACAGATCCTACCAATTTTGCTGCTAATCACATCTATCTATTTTCTGTCAGGTTTGTTGCCTACCGACTTATTTCATGTCAAGCTTGTAAAAATAAACGATGGACAAAGAAGCAATAAATTCACATTTCAGTTGCAATTTTTACAATATTGTTTGCCATAACATGGGCTAACTGTCAATCATATTACTGTGCTCTATGTAATTGGAAGTGGATTCAAACTTCAATTTTGTTATGCGCTACAGAATTTCTGCCAACAGTACTATGAACTCGGAATATGTTCAGGAAGAATGTACAAGGTGCAGCCATAAAGTATTTAGTCCTGGTTGTGTACATTGGTATTTGCACAAAGTTTCTGATTTGGCTCTGTTCTATTTTACAGGTGACGAAGTTTAGATAACAGCTCCCCACCTGACCACACAAAGTTGCTTTGAAAGTTTTAACATCGAGTTGAAGGGTATTTTCATTCCACAGAAGACTTGGGTTTTGAATTAAATGGCTGATAAACAAATCAGGTATTTACATCAATGTTGTTTGAATGTTTTCTCCAGAATTGCTCTTTCAGCTGATCAAAATAAATTCCACCAATCTGCAGAATCTGGTTTAATTCGGTGATAATGCTTGCATCTTCTCTTCCAAAACACCGCTGCAAAACAGGGTACAGTCTTGTTGTATGATCTATTCATGGGTATTGCGTTACTCAAGGAAATTTGCGAGGTTATAATTCACCAACATTTTGATCCCGATTTCTATTTTTTTTCTGCCTGTTTGTTAAATTACCTTGCTTTCTACAGAAGATATTGATTCGCTCTCCTTCTGTATGCTGAAAGCCTGCAGCTTTGAAAGGGATCTATCGCTTCCCTTTACTTTTGTTTCTGAATCATGTTAGTTCTACGAATTGAAATATTTTCATCCCCATTTGAGAGCAAGACATGTTCCAGGTAAGAGATGGTCCCCCAACTGCTGATGCAAAAATAGGTGAAAATTTTTCATTGCAATGTCATTACAGTCATGTTTGAAAAATTGATAGGCAATATTGTTGAACAAATAGTTGACCCATGGAACAGGCCACCATGGAGACAATGGAAGCAGTCATATTAATTTATACAAAAGCAAATTAGACAAGTTTTTTTTAATAAAAATAACAACTCTGGTGATTATGGAAGAGATTGCTGATGGAGATTGTGAAGGAGATGTTTTTGCCAATCTGCCCTGACTGTGGTTTGGAGGTGAGTTAATCCAGTTAATGGGGTATCAAGGCTCAGGTCTTGGAGTTTACTGATTAGTTTGTGAGTCAGCTATTGACTACTTTGTTGAAGTTTGATCATCATAATAAGTTAACAGATCATTAGAAATATCAGCTGATTTATCTAACACAGAAACAGTTCTGTGACTTTTCAGGTGTTGGAGTAATGTCCCTTGTGAGCCAATCAGTTTTCATCTTTCCCACAAGTTCAACATCAGTGTTGCACTACCCTTAGTAAAGTTGTTTGTCTTGGATTGCCTTTTAAAAATGTTTAACCACTTATCTTGCATTTATGCCCTCAAGTAGAAATATATCTGTATTGTGTGGAAAGGGTTTGTTTTTGGGTACAGCAGGCAAATGTGTCCGGACACAGTGCAGTGCAACAATATACGGGCTTTATTAAAACAGTACTCAGAAAAAAGAGCTCTTGGGCAGTCCCAGAGCAAACACAGTTAATCTGCTACAACACCTACACACAGGTTAAGCTAAACAAGTTCAATACCAACAGCTTCACACACAGACACACAGGTTAAGGTTACTGGCTTGCACCCAATCTTGGAATCCCAATCGAAGCAAGGGGCTAAGTGACAAAGGAGTGTACACAAACCCTCACCTAGCTTGGGAGTAATGACCCATGGGCAGGGGGTTCTGACTCCTAACAAGGTGCCTTATCTGGCTACCTATGGATAGGATACACAGCTCTAACCCCAAGTAAACAGAGGACTGTGGCTACAAAGCCATTATCTACTGGTTTGCTGGTGAAATCCTGGTCGGCTTAAGGGTTGCTAACCCCTTACCTACATTCCCCTCTGGATGGCATTCACCGTGGCAACAATGACCCGGAACGAGTGCAGGACCTGACCACATGGCAAAAAGAATGAACAATGATGTGCTCAGGTTTAAATATCCCACCCTGCTGAGCAGGGGCTGTGATGTATGGGGCCAGCCAATGACAGTGTGCTCTGACCGGTGGGCAGGCACACACCTGATTGGCAGGCTGGCGGTGCCTCAGGGATGATGGACAGTTCTGTGTGGCTTCCTATATCAGAGGTATAGTTACCTTGCCAACGTAACAATATGTAATGTAATATAATGTAATGACATATCAATGAAGTGATCACCAGAATTGTCAAAGGTGAAATAGGTGGTGGTTGGGTTTGGGTCTCAAAATTCTTATTTTGGGGTTCTGGAAAAGAATATGTTGGGAACTTAATTTGGAATTATTCTTGAATAATATAAAACTACATTTTTATCTCATCAGTGGCAGTTTGACAAGAGAAAACTGTTCTTGATGTAATCTTGGGTGTACATTATTAGCAACTCTCCATTATTGACCATTGGTTTGCATTCAATTTGTGTCTCATAAAAGTAGTTACTCTATTTTGTCACTGCACCTTTGGGTCTCCTCTAATGGAATAATTCATTTGCACATTTTCTTCAGAAAGTTTTAATACTTAATAAACATTAATGTCAGCAAGTTAACAGGACAAAAGGGGCCTCAAGTATTCTTCATTATCAATCTCCGTGGTGATCTGGCCACACAGCAAGAGTGGGTGTAAATAAGAGTGGAATGCAGAACATGTTCAAAAGATGTTTTCCATTAATTTGTCCATTGGCCAAAAATGGGTTCACAATCTATAGATTTTATTGAAAAAGTGATATAAAGTCAAACGTAAACAATTGTTGTACACGCATCCTAAATTAATAAGCATAAATATGGGATAAACACTCAAATATTTGAGTCTGACATCTTAACACATCTCAGTACTAGTTAAACAAGAAAGTTTGCAGATTCTGTGATTGTAGTTTAATACACACAAGTGCTGGAGATTCTCAGCTAGTAATGGTTTCAGAACCTCTACTAATTTAGGAAACCTCTCTTACCATGTGCGTACAGTCCCCATTGAACAAGAAATCAATTAGTGACCCTGTTTCGAATCTGGCGGTCGGTGACTATAAGAAGTTTGTACATTCTCCCTGGGTTTGCTCCGGGTTCTCTGGTTTCCTCCCATCCTTCAAAATGTACACTGTTTTTAGATTAATTGGTGTGTATGGACAGGCTGGGCTTGTGGGCTGAAAGGACCTGTTACTTTGCTGTATGTCTAAATTTTTAAAATGTTTCAGTTGGTGAATTGCAGATTATGACAACATTTGTGATGTTTTAAGTGTTTTGATCTGTTTTCCTCTTTGGTCTGTTTAATCAATTTTCTGTCTGTGGTTACACATTGGCCCTTTATTTAATTGGCTGAAGAAGTCCAGAATGAAGGTCTTCTTGGTGATTGAGTCATGGTAGTTCAGACAAATCAGTGCAAATCAAAATCAGGAAAAGGATGAACTTGGGAAAAATTCAGTGATTGCATCAAAATAAGTCAAGGCTGAGGGAAAGAAGCTAAAGATGATGGAAGCACGAGAGAAATATTAGAGGTATAAATGTTCCAAGAAACACCCGGGTAAAGGAGCATAGATGTGGAGATGGATATCATGTTTAACGAGTTTAATTTAAAAGAAAGATGTTTAATGGATTTGAAAATTAGACACAGATGGTGTGGATGAGGATCACCTGGAGAGGTTGCAACAGGAGTTTCATTATCGAGTTTGACCTTTTGGTGCCACTGCAGATTCTTTCTTCCTCCATGTATTCCATTTCTCAACAAAATGTGGTGCCTGATCTCTTTTGCAGGGAAAGTTCAGAATGTAAAATTTACAGTTTGATTTTGGATAATCTTTCAGCTGTTGAGAAGAATGATGATGAGTTTATTGACGTACACATAAGTACACCAAAAGTCTTATTTGCAGCAACCAAACAGGTACATTTGTTGAAAAATAAACTCCAATAGTACACTTTATTCATTTCTGATTCTGACTGAGTTTTCAGAGAAAAAAATCAGTGGTTTACATTGCTTGCCATGTGAGTATATAATTGTGTCCCAATATTATAACTCCATTATGGGGGAAGATACAGTTATGCAATCAGAGAATGAACTTTCGGCTGATTGTGTCTTGTTTATTTTATTTTCCAACAGTGCAAAATGTCTCCTGACTTTTTGATCCTTTTATGAGTGAAGTGTGGTCTTTTTACAAAATGAATACTTTTCCATTCACATCATTAATGTTTTATACCAAGTTCACTCATCAACACCAAACCCTCAAAAGCTCTTGTAAAGCCAAGTCCCTTGACACCTTTATTAAGGAAAGTAGAAGCATGTATTGTACAATCCCTCGAAAGCTATCTGCAATGTTGCAGGAATCATTATGGTCTTAATTGTTAAACCTGCTTCTTACTGAGCTGTTGAAGTTAGTCATTCTGAGGCAGTGTTATTAACTTTAATAGTGTTGAGAGAAGTACAATCTTCTTGGAATTAGTCAGCATGGTTTTGTGAGGGGAAGGTAAAGCCTCACAAGCCTAACCTGAGTTTTTTTGAGGAGGTAATAAAAGAAATTCATGAAGGTAGCAGTATATGGTATATATGAATTTTAGTAAGGCAAAGTTCTCCCATGGGAGACTTGTTTATAAGGACATGAGGCATGGGGTCCATGGAGCCTTGGTGTGTGGATTCAGAATTGGTTTTGCCTGTAGAAAGCAGAGAGGAGTAGTAGTGGATAGATAGTATTCTGCCTGGAGTCAGTGACTAGTGGATCTCTTCTGCTCTTTGTGATTTTTATAAATGACCTGGATGAAGAAGTAGAGGTTGGTTGAGTCAGTAAGTTTGTGGATGATACAAAGGTTGGAGGTGTCATGGATAGTGTTGAAGGTTGTAGATTACAACAGGATATAGGAAGGTAAAACAAGAGGTGTATGATCCAGTGATCATTGGGGGATCAGAGGTGTAGAGAGTGAGCAAATTTAAATTCTTGGGAGTCACTATCTCAGAGGATTTTTCATGGACCCAATGCACTAATGGCATCAGGAAGAAAACATGCCAGTGCCTCTACTTCCTCAGAAGTTTGTGGAGGTTTGGAATATCAGAAACCCAGGCAAATGTCTACAAATGTGTGATGGAAAGTGTGCTGACTGACTGAATCATGCTTTAGTATGGGTCACCAATACCCTTGAGTGTAAAGCCCTGCAAAAGGTAGTGGACGTAGCCCAGGACATCATAGGCAAAACCTTTCCTGCCATCGTGACCATCTAAGGGATGGTTGGAGATCGAGGATTCACATCACCCAGCACGTGCTCTATTAGAACCATGGACTATTACAGCACAGAAAATGGGCCTTTGGGCCTGCGTCTGTGCCAAACTATTATTCTGCCTAGTTCCACTGACCTGAACCCATACACCCTCCATCCATTTACCAGTCCACATTTTTCTTAAATGTAAAAATTGAGCACACATTCACTCCTTCAGCTGGCAGCTCATTCCCCACTCCCACCACTCTCTGTGTGAAGAAGTTCCCCTAAATTTTCTCCTTTAACCCTTAATCCATGGCCTCTGGTTTGTATCCCACCTTACCTTAGTGGAAAAAGCCTACTTGCATTAATTCTATCTATACCCATCATAATTTTGTTATTTCTATCAAATCTCCCTTCATTCTTCTATCCAGGGAATAAAGTCCAAACCCTGTTTAACCTTGTAACTCAGTTCCTGAAGTCCCAGCAATATCCTAGTGAATCTTCTCTGTAGTCTTTGAATCTTATTCATATCTTTCCTGTAGTTAGGTGACCCAAATTGCACACATTACTCCAAATTTTGCCTCACTGATGTCTTGTACAATCCAACTCCTATACTCAATATTTTGATTTATAAAGGCTAATATGCCAAAAGCTTTCTTTACAATTGATGTACCTGTATTCCCTGATCCCTCTGTTCTACTGCACTCCTCAGTGCCCTACCATTTATCGTGTTCTTCCTGATACCATCAGCAAAGAGTTGTTGGCGCCATAAGACTCGCACCACCAGGTTCAGAAACAGCTGCTACCCGTCCACCATCAGACTATTCAACACAAACTCAATCAGCACCCATTTAAGGACTCTTAATTTTGCACTTTTTTCTCTCTCTTTGTATTGCACAGTCAGTTTGTTTAAATTTATTTTTCTTTATTTGTTTACATGTATATGTTCAGTACAGTTTTTTTGCACTACCAATAAGTAGTAATTTTGCCTCGCCCACATGGATGTACTCTGACAATAAATTAAATCTTAAATCTGATATAAACAGGATGCAGAGTTGGGTGGGAAAAGTGGCAGATGGAGTTCAAACTGGAAAAGTGTGAGGTGATGTATTTTGGAAGGTTAAACTTGAAGGCAGAGTACATATTTAATGGTAGGATACTTAACAGTATGGAAGAACAGAGGGACCATGGGGTCCAAATCCATATATCTCTGAAAGTAGCCGCACAGATTGATAGGATAGTTAAGAAGGCCTATGGTATGCTGGTCTTCATTAATTTGGATATTAATTTTGGAAGTCGTGAAGTAAATTGCTGGTGAGACCACACTTGGAGTATTGTGTTCAGTTCTGGTCTCCTTATTAGAGGAAAGATGTGCAAAGGAGATTTACCAGCATGTGGACAGGATTAGAAAATGTCTTATGAGGCTCATTTAGCAGAGATGAGACTTTTTTCTTTATCTTTGGAGTGAAAAAGGATGAAAGGTGACTTAATAGAGGTCTACAAGATGATGAGAGGCATAAATAAGGTAGACAGCCAGCACCTTTTTCCCAGGGCACCAGAGGACACCTGTACAAAGTGAAGTGCGGAATGTTTAGGGGAGACATCAGGGGTAAGTTATTTACACAGAGTCCTGGTGCATTGACTGCATTGCCAGGGGTGGTGATGCTGAAACAATGGGGGCATTGAAGAGCCTCTTGGGCGGGCACATGGATGAAATGAAAATAGCCGGTTATGAGATAGGGGAGGGGTTAGGTTTTTTTTAGTCAGCACAACATCGTAGGCCGAAGGGCTTGTACTGTGCTACTGTAATGTTCTATGTTAAATGAAGGTTCATCAGCAATTGGTATGTTCAAATATTGTCTATGATATCAACCTATGGTGGCCTCATGCACCAATGTGAAAACCTTTTTGAAACTTAGAATATTACTAAAGGGAACAGATTTATTTTTGTTCTTTGGCATTGCAACTTGATTCTGATCCAACAGTCTTCAATCTGCAAATAAAAGGAAGGGGTTTGTTTCCCCAGTGGACCGTGGGAGTAAGAAGACAAATTACAATAAATGTTGTGGTATGCTGAGCGAATGGGACAAAACGGGGTTGACTTGCAATAATATTTATTGGTGTAGAAATTGCCATTTATACTTTTTGCTTGATTTTCCTGTATTATTAGAGTAGGGGGATTAAATCATGAGAAAACGGAGTATGCAATAGCTTGAGGAAAAATGCAAAACTTTTTATTTTTCTGCACTGAATTCTTCTCTGTGTTAACATTTGAGTATGATGGAGAGTCTCAATGGGCTGAAGTTCAATGAGGCAGAGTCGATTACTGTGCAGCAGTAATCTTCTGCTACCTCTTGGTTAGCTGGTGTCAGTTTACTGACGACTGTTCCCAATTGGCCCTGCTTGTTTGAGCTAGGATTACTTTCCATGAAGGTGTGGCTCTTGACTTTTTCTGGTTGGGAAAACTGGCCTCCTTGTTTTTTGCACAAGGGTTTAAATCTCTGACCAGGGAGTAAGTAATCACAGAGCTGCCTCTCCAGCTGCTATCTGGTTCCCAGTTGAGGAAAGTTCTGCAGCTCAGATATGGCTGGACTGTGGATTTTTTTCTGCCCTCTTCCATCATTCCCAGTAAGTTTCTTCTTCACAGATTCCACACTGCCTGTTTCTAAACAGCATAAAGTGCCCTATTGAATCGTGCATGGTCTCCATAAGCAGTGCAATTTTGTGAGTGGCTTTTGTCAGTTAAAGCTATACTCCACTTGGTAAATGCCTGATGTGCCTCTTCAAGGGTTTGTTCACTCTTGTTCCAGGTAGATTTGTAACTTGTCAAAAGATGAGTACCATCTTTTTGTGGAATCTGGCTCCACTCCAGCAGTGGCTACTACTCTGGAACCTTTGGCTAATGAGTTGTGGAAAGAGAGAAGTGTCCAGATTCTGCAAGTTAGCCTTCTGAACACAGAAATAAGTTGAAACAGGAGATGACCGGGATTCAGTGACGCAGAAAGTTCCAGTGATCGCTCATACCTGTACTATCAAATGCACCTTATCCTCTGAAATTTTTCAGAGCGCCACTTCTCATCCCTCAACTGTTTCCATGGGGACTCTTTATTTTTCTCTCTTCTCCACCCCCCCCCCCCCAACCACCCCCTCCCCAACCAAATAGTATGCATTCTGATACAACAGGCTGCAAACATCGCCCACATCACACTGTGTGTACACTGCTGTAGGTAGTCAACCGTGACTGGTGCGACACTGAACCCTCTTGCAGAAGGTTCACACAGCTGGAGTTGACCTGCATGGGTCATGTAGCTGCATCCCTGTGGAGGAATGATGTAGACAATCGGTGAAGTGCCATTGCAGAGTTCATGGCCAGTGATGGAGCTGAAACCAAAAAAAGGTGACAGTATCCTCATGCTCATATCTCATCTCACACCCCTCTGCCTGCTAATCGCTCAGACTCTTCTGATTTAAAAGCTGCAGATATGCAAACTTGCTTCTCTTGTTTTTCCTTCCTTTCCTTGCCACAACATTCCTCTTGCTTCTTTTGGATAACCAAAAATTGCCTGTGGTTATTTAATGGTAATAGATATTTTAGGGTCCTCTACTGGCATCACCTACGGCTCCTAGAACGTTTCCATCAGCGCTGTCTCCGCTCCATCCTCAACATTCATTGGAATGACTTCATCACCAACATCGAAGTACTCGAGTTGGCAGAGTCCGCAAGCATCGAATCCACACTGCTGAAGACCCAACTGCGCTGGGTGGGTCATGTCTCTGGAATGGAGGACCATCGCCTTCCCAAGATTGTGTTATATGGCGAGCTCTCCACTGGCCAATGAGACAGAGGTGCACCAAAGAAGAGGTACAAGGACTGCTTAAAGAAATCTCTTGGTGACTGCCACATTGACCACCGCCAGTGGGCTGATATTGCCTCCAACCGTGCATCTTGGCGCCTCACAGTTCAGCGGGCTGCAACCCCCTTTGAAGAAGACCGCAGGGCCCACCTCACTGACAAAAGACAAAGGAGGAAAAACCCAACACCCAACCCCAACCAACCAATTTTCCCTTGCAACCGCTGCAACCGTGCCTGCCTGTCCCACATCGGACTTGTTAACCTTAACCATTTCATCTGATGTAAGGATCGACAAAGAGATAGACAACAGACTTGCCAAGGCAAATAGCGCCTTTGGAAGACTACACAAAAGAGTCTGGAAAAACAATCACCTGAAGAAACACACAAAGATCAGCGTGTACAGAGCCGTTGTCATACCCACGCTCCTGTTCGGCTCCGAATCATGGGTCCTCTACCGGCATCACCTACGGCTCCTAGAACGCTTCCATCAGCTCTGTCTCCGCTCCATCCTCAACATTCATTGGAATGACTTCATCACCAACATCGAAGTACTCGAGCTGGAAGAGTCCGCAAGCATCGAATCCATGCTGCTGAAGATCCAGCTGCGCTGGTTGGGTCACGTCTCCAGAATGGAGGACCATCGCCTTCCCAAGATCGTGTTATATGGCGAGCTCTCCACTGGCCACCGTGACAGAGGTGCACCAAAGAAAAGGTACAAGGACTGCCTAAAGAAATCTCTTGGTGCCTGCCAAATTGACCACCGCCAGTGGGCTGATATCGCCTCCAACCGTGAATCATGGCACCTCACAGTTCGGCGGGCTGCAACCTCCTTTGAAGAAGACCGCAGAGCCCACCTCACTGACAAAAGACAAAGGAGGAAAAACCCAACCCCAACCAACCAATTTTCTCTTGCAACCACTGCAACCGTGCCTGCCTGTCCCGCATTGGACTTTTCAGTCACCAACGAGCCTGCAGCAGACGTGGACATACCCCTCCATAAATCTTCGTCCGCGAAGCCAAGCCAAAGAAGAAAAAAGAAAAAGAAAGAGATATTTTGGTCAGTTGCACTGTTTAGTTTAAAGGTTAATTTATGAGATCTGCTTTGGTCCAAGATGTGTAAAGAAATGGCCTGCTGCCAGCTCCGGGATGCTAACGTAATAAGCATCCTCCATTGCAGAAGGCTCAAATGAAGACTTCATGGTGGTGACCTCTGGAAGAAGACTATGTCTGCACAATGAAATGTTGGATTTGTGGCAGATTTGTCAGAAAGCCTTTCATGAAACATGAGATCCAGCACCAATCATGCCAAGTGAGGGAGCCCATCAAATCCAGTACCATATTTGTATGCTCAACAATGATGGAACATCTGAAGGCAGATGCTCTCTGATTCCACTGTAGTACCAGCAGAAGCCACATAATATCTGAATCCTTGAACAATATTTTGTCCATACCTAGATTAAAGGCTTAAGCCTAAAATGTTGGTTTGACCTACTGAGTTTCTCCAGCATTGTGTTTTCACTCCCAGCACCATAGTTGGTGGTTTTCCATCAGCCGTGATGCAACTGTTAGGGAAGAATGGATGACACAGAATGGGTAAAGGATATAGATGGCAGGTAATACAGACCAGTTTAAGAGTCATTGGTTCATCTTGAGGCATTTGTCATGCATTGGTTGTAAATTTGGCTTGGAATTCTTCTTGATCTTGCACTGTGGGCATGAATTCACAGGAAGTGAGGAGGATGGTACAGTGAGGGTTGTTAATGAACATGGACTTGAGCAAGAAATTAAAATCCAATTGGCATGCAAAAGGCCATCACAAACCTCAATTGATGTTCAGTACTGAAGGGATGTGGCACAATTGGTTTCAAATGCCATGAAGTGAATGAATAATGCTTGCTACTTAGCAACTGCATCTTGATTAATTGTGGTGCCAGTGTAGTGGAATGGAGTAGAATTAAGATGTGACTGCTGTCATATCAGTGAGCATTGACTTGCATGGATTTACCATCCTTCAGTGTAATCCATGCAAGCTGAGACATACTTCTGAATTGATTGGTGCTCAGAAAGTGCTGCAAATACAATTAATAACGGCCTACTCCAAGTAGAAGGCTCTCAAATCCATGGGCTCGCTTCATATCAGACAGAAATATAAGAAAAATGGCAACTTTTTCAAAGCAGCATCTGCTACTTCTCTTGGCCAGTGGTGGTGTGGCATGGTGGAAATAAACATGAAACTTGTATCGCAGGAATACTTTGTGGAATTTGAGAAGGTGAGATGGGGTTGTAATATATTTTGGGACCAGCTTTACACAACTATGCTTTATTTCAAATCTCACGAGTAAAGTTTGAAGATTTTTTTGGTCTTTTTTTTTTTTGCTCTACTCTTTCCTCCAAATGTTTGTTTTATTTCATTCAAGTGCCTTGCTGTTCGGCATGGGCAATCATGTCTCTCCATCCATCATAATCCCTGGCCCTACGAATTGTAGTTGTTGCCTCCTCTGTTCTCCTTCGGTAAAGGCTCCTTCTTTGAGCTGAGACCGTTGTCGATGTTGAGTTTATGATTGTACAAGGGAAAAATACTGAAGTGGTTTCAGTTGCAGTGTCCACAATGGAAAGGTAACCCTGGACATTGATCAACAGATTTATCCGCCCAGTGTTTTTAGTTTCACAACAAAAATTCCAATTTGTAGAATCTGCTTGTAAAAAAAAAACCATCCACCATCTGCAATTCATGGCTTCACGTGACCCAGATGGCGAAGCTAAACAGGTACTACACCTTGCCCAAGGGTGACCTGTTGGCTATTGGACGGAAGGAGTACCTTACACCTCCTTTTGCTGAACACCAACACTGACTTGTTTTATTTACCAAAGGAAAACCAAACAATGAACAAGTTCTATTTATGAATTTTTTTTCTCTTTGCAAAGTTAACTCCTTCTAAAGGAGGAAGTTGATTGGCACCTGCTGCAAGCACAAATCATTGTCTACAAGGAGCCCAGCACCAGCAACACAGCCTTTGCTAAGCCTCATGCATGCTGCTAGATTGTGCCCACTAAACTTAACCAATGCCTGCTACTGGATCTTTCGCAAACAGGCTTGATCGCAAGCCAATTGTGTGTGACCACGATAGTTGCAGGGAGTTGGTTGTGGCTGCTCATGGCAAGTCAGAATAACAAGCTAGCAACTTCCCTGAGCATTTGAATTCCAGTGACTGCTATCAAATATTCTGATCTTCATAAAGCATTTTGCAGAAAATCTACAACACCCAAAAATTCCAAAGGATACCTTGCAAAACTCCACATTAATTTTATAAACCTTCTGTATACTCCTCTCCAGGGAAATAATAATTTAATCCAAATTAATTGATTGTTCCCTGGGAAGTGGTTGTGAAAACTTTTATCAAAGACTAAAGGATTTCCTTATTTTTTATTTCTAATTTGCACACTCCTTTGCCAAATAAATTGGGTATCTCTCCAACTCTGCTGAATATCAAGGCAAGGTTCATGCAGTACTTGCAGTACGTTATTTCCAAGTGGGAAAACAAACGTCTCTTGTTTTTCAACCAAAGTCTACAGTGTCACGTCAACTCTGCCAGCACGAAAGGGTGACCTGTCCCAGTACTGATATCATGGGAAGCAGGAACAGATCATTTGCCTTCAGCCTGCTCCACATTCAATAGAATTGTGAGTGATCATCTTTAACAGCTATTTTCTTGCACTATCCCTGCATCATAGAATTGCCAATGCACTAAAGGGTGACGTTTAGCCCATTGAGTTTGTCCAGGTCCTTTTGTATGACCCAATCCAGTTATTTACATTCCCTGCCTCTTCTCCCATATTCCTGCAATTTTGTTTACCTTCAAGTACTTGCTTTAATGTCACAATTGAAATAGCTTCTACCTTCCTTTCAGGAAAAATATTATTTCTGTCACCTTTAGTTCTTTTGTGGTCTCTAATTCATCAATCCAAATGGTTTCTGTTTATTCCTTTGATCCATTATAATTTTGAACATTTCTGATAGTCTTTTCTAACCAGATCAGCCCATACTTCTCCAGGTCTTGCATGGAATTGAAGGTTTCTGCTTGTTCTTATAAATCTGTCATGTTTTTCAGGTTTCTTATTCTTCCTTCAGTATGTGGCCTGGAATTGGACCGACTAGTCTACTCATGGCCAAACAAAAGTTCAACATAATTTCCTTGTTGTAGCATATACAGTGCTCTCCATAATGTTTGGGACAAATACACAATTTTTCCATATATTTTCCCCTCCACGGTGATAAATTTGTAATCAAGCAATACACACGATTAAAGTATATATTCCAGGTTTTAATAAAAGTTATTTGTATGCATTTTGTTTTGACCATGTAGAAATTGCAGCACTTTTTATACATACTGCTGTCCTCTCATTTCAGGGCACCAGAATATTTGGTATATACCAATTGTATATATCTTAAAGCAGTCATGTTTAGTACATTATTGCATATCCCTTGCATGCAATGACTGCTTGAAATCTGTGATTCAGAAATATCACCAGGTGCTGAGTATCTTCTCTGGTGATGTTGTGCCAGACTTCTACTGCAGCTGTTTTTAGCTCCTACATGTTTTGGGGGTTGTCCCCTTAAGTTTTCTTTCAGCACATGGAAGGCATGCTCGATTGGATTTAAGTTGGGTGACCAACTTGTCCATTAAAAATATTTCAAGTTTTTAAGATTTCAAAAACTCCTTTGTTGCTTCAGCAGTATGTTTAGGATTATTGTCTTGCTATAGGATGAAGTGCCATCCAAGGAGTTTCAAACTTACTCAAGCTTGAGCAGCTGAGATGTTTCTATACCCATCAGAATTTGTTTTGCTACTGCAATCAGCAGGTACATCATCATTAAAGATAAGTGTGGCAGTACCTGTGACAACCATACATGCCCTGGCCATAACACACCCACCACCATATTTCACAGATGAAATGATATGCTTTGGATCTTGGGCAGTTCTTTTATCTCTCCACACTTTGGTCTTGCCATCACACAGGTTAATCTTGGTCTCCTCTATTCGCAAAATAATTTTTCAGAATTCTGCAGTCACTTTTAAATATTTCTTGGCAAACTGTAACCTGGCCAACCTGTTTCTGTGGTTAACTGGTGGTTTGCATCTTGCAGTGTAGCCTCTGTATTTCTGTTCATGAAGTCTTCTGAAGACAGTGGTCATTGACACATCTATACCAATACATTTTTTTTATTAAAGTTATTCCAAACAGTAGATTTTGGTAATCCTAAGGTTTGGGTGATGTCTCTGAATGTTTTATTCTTTTTTTTCTGCCTCATAATAGCTTCTTAGATTTTCACTGGCACAACTCTGGTCATCATGTTGAAAAATGGCACCTTCAGTCTCCAAAGGTGATCAAAAAGCCTTGCTCTTTTATACCTGCACCAATGAAGGAATTAAACATCCTGAGTTATCACAAACACCCGTGAAACCAAATGTTCCTAACATTATGGTGCACTGAAATGGGGATTGTACATATATTTAAAAAAAAGGGCTTTAATTCTACATAGTCAGACCGAAATGTATACAAATAATCTTGAATAAAATCTGGAATGTGCACTTTGATCAGTTATGAATTGTTTGATTACAAATTTAAAACTGCGGAGCACAGGGGCAAATAAAAGAAAAGAAAAAGTGTCTTTGTCCCGAACACTATGGAGGGCACTGTTTACAAATTCTAAGCACCTGCCTGCCTCATGAAAAAGGTGCCGCTGTCGCTTGTGTGGACCACGGGGAGCAAGGGAGTGGAGATGCAGTGCTCCCATGGGGTCCAGCCACCCAGTCAACTGCCATCGGCTCCAAACGGGCTTTGAACAGCCCATTGAGGGAGCCGACGGGAGTTTTTATTTGAAATCCCACAACTGTAGGTCTGCGCCCACAATGGTGGTGCTACTAATCAGCAGCAGACTCTGGTGAGCAGGACACCAGAGGATGGGAAGATCACCAACCGTCTGAGAGGGAGGAATGGAGGAGACAGCCCGTGGGGGCGGGGAACACTGAGACGGACCGGTGAGGAGGCTCTGCGGCTGAGGGACCGAGTGCATGCGGTGGGCTGCTGGAGACTCGAAGTGAGGAACTCGCAAAAGCTGTGGGCTGCAGGAGACTGTTGTTGGGAGACTTATGCTGGGCTGCAGACTGCTGGAGACTGGCTGAAGAGGCACCAGGCATCGGAATCGGGATGGAAGAGGTGCTGAAGGGTACCTGACAGTCTCAGAGATTCAGATCTGGAGCTCGGGTTGCCAATGGTTTGGACTGAACTCTGTGTGGCTGAGGGGGCTGCAAAAATGTTGGAGGCGAACCTGCCAACATTTGGTGACTCTGGGAGAACTTTTTTTTGCTTCTCTCTCTCTGTAAGAACTATAAGAGGTGCTTAAGCAATTCCTACTGGTGGTGAATCTGTCTGCCTTGCAGCAGGCAAAAAGAAATTTCATAAAATACGACACTGTTTTATTACTATGACAATTAATTGAATCTTGACCATTCCCAACTTATACTACCACCTCCAAGGATCTGTATACGTGTATCCTGACCTGTCTGTAGCTGTAGCTCTTTTATCATGATCTAGATTTGCTAACAGTTCTACAGGGAACTGACAGAGTATACCTTCCTCACATGTCTTTGTAAGTGCAAGTGAACACAGGTGTGAAACTTGTTAGTTTGCTTCTGCTGACCATTTCCCAGCAGAGCTTTGCCTTTGGACTCTTTATGTAGTGGTCAAGGGTAGAACTGCAGTTTGCTGGATTTCCCCCACATTTAGAGCTCAGCACAACCCTATTACCTTGCCAGCTCCCAGGAGCAAATCTGGCACTGACTGTAGGGAGTTTGTATGTTCTCCCCATGTTCGTTTGGGTTTCCTTCAGGTGTTCCAGTTTCCTCTCACCCTTCAAATCATATGGAGGTTGTAGGTTAATCGGGTGTTTGGGTAGCATGGACTCCTGGGCTGAAAGAACCTGTAACTGTACTGTATGTCTAAATTCAAATAAAAAGAAAATTACACTGAGGAACGTGGTGACCTTTGAGCTGATTGATTTGGTTGCAATTGTATAGCTTCAAGAAGGTTTTAAAAAAAGTAATTTACCAGTACTTTTTTAATTCTTCCTAATCATTTGTTTTAATAGTTTTAATTCTCGTTCCCCTTCATATTTAATCTTTTTTAGATGTTTTTGAATGTAGGGGGACATACAGGTCAATGACTTTCATGGCCTTTTTTAAATTTTAATTTGAGAGTTACAGCACAGTTACAGGCCCTTCCTGCCCAAATAAACCAATTAACCTACAAACCCCCATACGTTTTTTGAGGGTGGGAGGAAACCGGGGCACCAGAGGAAAACCACATGGTCATGGAGAGAACAGACAAACTCATCAAAGATAACGTTGGATTTGAGCTCTGGTCACATGCGCTGTAATAGAGTTGAGCTAACCAATATGCTAAATATGCTGCCCTGACTTGCTCTGTCCCACTAAAATGCTTTAGTCATATAATAAAGACACCTCTCCCACCTCCTGAATACATGGATTACAGCTGTGCAGATGGTCTCAGCTCACAGGATTCACTTTCTGCATGAAGATAGCCACTAGTTTGATTTTAATGAAGTTCGGTGGCAAGTGCAAGAGATGGGCCCTTGCTAGGAAACACCAGGACAGTATATATAGTCTCCTTGTTCTTCATCTCTCACTCATTCTTGTAGTTTATCTGTGGTTGAAGTTTGTCACTCTACTTATGATTTACCAAAGTTTGTGCCATCCTGAAGATTTTGACATTGTATTGGTACATCATGTGATCTAGCTTCATGTCCTGGAGACCAACCCTGCATCACCAGAAAAACCCTGTGGACTATTTTTTATTTCTATTCCTCAGCCCATTTCCTTTGTTGTTACAACTGTACCTAAGGTGATGTAGAGTCCTTTGTTTTGTTCTCTACACTTTTCTTGGAGCTGTCTGAGGGCAAAGACCATGTCAGTGGTTCCTCTGTTAGCGCGAAAGCCGCACTGTGATTCTGGGAGAATATTCTCAGCGACACTAGGTATTATTCTATTTAGTAGAATCCTAGCGAAGATTTTGCCTGCAATGGAGAGCAACGTGATTCCCCTGTAGTTTGAGCAGTCTGATTTCTCGCCTTTGTTTTTGTACAGGGTGATGATGGTGGCATCACGAAGATCCTGAGGCAGTTTACCTTGGTCCCAACAAAGCTTGAAAAACTCATGCAGTTTGGCATGCAGAGTTTTGCCGCCAGCCTTCCAGACTTCTGGGGGGATTCCATCCATACCTGCTGCTTTGCCACTTTTCAGTTGTTCGATTGCCTTATATGTCTCATCCAGGGTGGGAACCTCATCCAGCTCTAGCCTTAGGGGCTGTTGAGGGAGCTGGAGCAGGGCGGAATCTTGGACTGAGCGGTTGGTACTGAAAAGAGATTGGAAGTGTTCTGACCATCGGTTGAGGATGGAGATCTTGTCACCTTTGTTGACCTCACCAAAGCCTTCGACACCGTGAGCAGGAAAGGGCTTTGGCAAATACTAGAGCGCATCGGATGTCCCCCAAAGTTCCTCAACATGATTATCCAACTGCACGAAAACCAACAAGGTCGGGTCAGATACAGCAATGAGCTCTCTGAACCCTTCTCCATTAACAATGGCGTGAAGCAAGGCTGTGTTCTCACACCAACCCTCTTTTCAATCTTCTTCAGCATGATGCTGAACCAAGCCATGAAAGACCCCAACAATGAAGACACTGTTTACATCCGGTACCGCACGGATGGCAGTCTCTTCAATCTGAGGCGCCTGCAAGCTCACACCAAGACACAAGAGAAACTTGTCCGTGACCTACTCTTTGCAGACGATGCCGCTTTAGTTGCCCATTCAGAGCCAGCTCTTCAGCGCTTGACGTCCTGCTTTGCAGAAACTGCCAAAATGTTTGGCCTGGAAGTCAGCCTGAAGAAAACTGAGGTCCTCCATCAGCCAGCTCCCCACCATGACTACCAGCCCACCCACATCTCCATCGGGTACACAAAACTCAAAACGGTCAACCAGTTTACCTATCTCGGCTGCACCATTTCATCCGATGCAAGGATCGACAATGAGATAGACAACAGACTCACCAAGGCAAATAGCGCCTTTGGAAGACTACACAAAAGAGTCTGGAAAAACAACCAACTGAAAAACCTCACAAAGATAAGCGTATACAGAGCCGTTGTCATACCCACACTCCTGTTCGGCTCCGAATCATGGGTCCTCTACCGGCATCACCTACAGCTCCTAGAACGCTTCCACCAGCGTTGTCTCCGCTCCATCCTCAACATCCATTGGAGCGCTTCATCCCTAACGTCGAAGTACTCGAGATGGCAGAGGTCGACAGCATCGAGTCCACGCTGCTGAAGATCCAGCTGCGCTGGGTGGGTCACGTCTCCAGAATGGAGGACCATCGCCTTTCCAAGATCGTGTTATATGGCGATCTCTCCACTGGCCACCGTGACAGAGGTGCACCAAAGAAAAGGTACAAGGACTTCCTAAAGAAATCTCTTGGTGCCTGCCACATTGACCACCGCCAGTGGGCTGATCTCGCCTCAAACCGTGCATCTTGGCGCCTCACAGTTTGGCGGGCAGCAGCCTCCTTTGAAGAAGACCGCAGAGCCCACCTCACTGACAAAAGGCAAAGGAGGAAAAACCCAACACCCAACCCCAACCAACCAATTTTCCCTTGCAACCGCTGCAATCGTGTCTGCCTGTCCCGCATCGGACTGGTCAGCCACAAACGAGCCTGCAGCTGACGTGGACTTTTTACCCCCTCCATAAATCTTCGTCCGCGAAGCCAAGCCAAAGAAGAAACAACTGTACCTTTATTCACATGGCTTGATTCTCTTGGCATTCAAACATTTTGAACAGATTCAGTAATTGAACATGTGCAGCCTTTGGTGGAGAATTACAAAGATCCAGAATATTGTGAATGATAAAGTTTCTCCTAATCTTGATCATAGATTGCCAGTTTCTTATTCTGAAAAGAGACCCTCTGGAGTGGCACGGTTGGCATAGCAATTAGCGTAACATTATTACGGTGCTTGCGACCCAGGTTCAAATCTGGTGCTGTCTGTTCTCCCTGTGTCTGCCTGGGTTTCCTCTGGGTGCTCTGGTTTCCTCCCACCCTCCAAAAACATGAGGTTTGTAGGTTAAATGATATGTTTGGGTGCTGTGGGCTGAAAGAGCCTGTTACTGTCCTGTCCCTCTTTGGAGGGAGAAAAAGATTCAGAGATCCCAGCCAGAGCCCAGTATCTATTTCATCATATCTTCTAAGAATTGTATATATTTCAATATGGCATGATACGTCTTGAGTGAATTAAATTTTCTCCCATCTCTTTACAGTTTACCCGCTAAGCTGATCAATGGGGGCATTGCAGGCTTAATTGGTGTCACCTGTGTGTTTCCCATAGACTTGGCTAAAACACGACTTCAAAACCAGCAAAATGGCCAACGGATGTACAGCAGCATGTGAGTAGAGCGAAAGTTTTAATGAATTTAACACACCCATAAATATACATTTGATATTTGCCTAAAAAAAATCTTATAATAATCGGCAGCTGCCAGAAAACTGAAATGAAAACAGAAGATACTGGGGATTGTCAGCAAGGCAGTAGCTTTTGTGGACAGAAAGACAGTTAAGATTTCATGTTTGGTGACTTCTCCATTTTATTGGAGTTGTGAAGAAAGATCATTGTTCCGAAACATTCAACTTTTTTTTTGTCTCTTAAATGTAACCAGATGCACAGTATTAAGTATTTTATGTTATTAACTGGTCCTTTGAGATGTCCCAGAAATCAAAGCTACTATGGTATTGGGCAAAGATCAATTCATAGTAATTTTAATTTCTTTTTCTGTCATTAGTAATGCATTCTATGGATTCTAGCTCAACACATAGATTCAACAATTCGAACGGTACAGTGATGACCAGATGCTGAAACATTTAGAGGTTTTCCAATCCACATTTGCTGTCACAGTTGCTCGGAAATACAAGTGATAAATCAATGCCACGTTGAGGCCCTGAGTCTTTGAAATTTTGACATTGCAGAATGTTGTAGGTTGCAAACTTTTATTATATTTTATTTGTAGGAAAAGTGCCATTGATCATCTTGTTTGCAAATCTTGAGCTTCCATGTGCGGCAGTACAAAAGAACCAGGGATCCTATCCCTCCTAAGATCTGGACCTTGCTATACATTTGTTGTTGCATTGCAATCGACACACTGATCAGTGAAATCAACTTTGCTTTTTTTTCCCCTGCAATGAAAGGGCATTTAACTTAACTGAACACAAAACTAATTATAACTGTACAGGAGTGGTGGGCCATTGGAAATTACTTTCATTAATTTGTTTGCAAGTTTCAGGGTTGATGTGACTCCGCACGAGTGGAATGATGTTGTCTCAGTGCATCTGGAGGTAGGGAATGCTGATTATGTCCCATTGATCCAGATGGAAATTGGCCAAATACAAATTCTGAACTCAAGATTTGAAGCCATGTTGATGTTAAGAGTCAAATGCATACTGTGACTTTTGCAGAGCTAGAGTTGTCTTGCCAATAGCCTAGAAACCCCAGCTACTAATGTTTACTATTTCTCTATTCTTAACCCCGACTGCCCACTTAACCAGTATCTTTAAATTTCTACAATCAAACCAGTTTACTTCCATATGTAAATATTATTTGAAATTTCTTGGCCCTTAACCTAGTCATTAGCTTATTCTGCATATATTTTATAAAGTTCCTTTCAGATGTCTTAAATTGGTAACCTGATGAGATTTATCAATTGGTTTAGCTTGACATTTTTTATCAGATGCCAAGGAGGTTGGCTGGAGAAATCTTCCCCGTCTCACTCCATGTTGATTGCTAGATGCCAGGTTAGTATTACCAATGATACAGTAAATATTTTATACTTTTAACAAGACTAGAGGAAGCTGATCATTCCACTAGGTCTACTGGCTCCCAGAACAGAATACCATTTGCTTCTCCCTCTTCAATTCCTTGTACCCATGCAATTTATTCTGTTTCACACATTCCTGTCAAGTTCCTTTTGATTCTCTTTGCCATTAACTCACACAAAGGAGATACTTTTATCAATTAATCTAACTGCATGTCTTTAGAGTGTCAGAGGAAACTGGAGCTCCTTGTGAAAGTCCACACCATCACAGGGTAATATCCATACCATTAACACTTGAGATCACATTTTAAACTCAGGTTTTTGGTGACAACAGCACTAACCACTGCATCACCAATTCCATCACTAGCCTTGTCTGCTCATTGCAGAACCTGCCCCTTTTTAATAATTCTTTAATTTCCATGAAAATGATTGAAAATTAAAACTGGGTAATTTTTATCATGGACCCTGCAAATTTAGCATTCCAATGATAAAAGTTAGAAATATTACCTCCATTTGTTACTTTAAAAAACATGCTGTGATTATTTATTTTGTCACTGAACCTTCATCTTCTGGCATTCATATTTGAAATACAGTAAAATCCCCGGTATCCTGTATCTTTGGGGATTGCGGATTCCGGATATGCAAAGTTTCCGGTTGCCTAAAACACAATGCCTAACTGATACACCTGCAATAAGAATAAGCAGACAAAAGACAGTGCAAAATATAAAGTAAATTTGGGGAAAAAATCAATACTGTAGTCCTTAATTATGTAAAGTTCACTTTAATCAGGTAATTCCCGTAACTTAGAAAATGTAACTTTAAATTCAAACCATGGTCACTGGCACTGTAACAATGTTGAGCTATCTGCTACGCTAACCGTGCCACCATCATAATTAAAACCTCCCTCCCCCAAATTTGCAGATAAAGCCTGTGTAATGGTCAACCCCCATTTTGGCCCAAAAATCATGTGTTTTATGTATGACCCGTGTAAAAGTTACCCCCCCCTCCATTTTTGGCCCCAATTGCCTGCTCATTGGAGCTCCCAATGTTCCAACTGCAAACCCTTGCCTCAGCTTCCAAGCTCCTGGCGTGCCCCCCCGTACGGATCTTTGCCCCGACTGCCCACCCACTGGAGCTCCCAATGTCAGCTCCCACCCACTGAGGTCCCGATGTCCTGACTGCAGATCCTTGCCCCAGCTGCCTGCCCACTGAAGCTCAACTTCCTGGCCACAGACTCTCTTTGGGCATGGCCGCCCGCCCATCCGAGCACCCGACGCCTTGAACACAGACTTGCCATCCAGTTCCGATGCCTTGAATGATGCAGGTCAAAATTACGTCCCATGTAAAAGTCAACCCCCCCCCCCCCCCCCCCCCCCAAAATTTGACCCAAAAAATTGGTCCAAAAAACTGGACTATTATGCAAGTATCTACTGAACAATAGTATGCTAATAATGATGAAGACTCTTACAAGGTAGGGATAGGAAGACACCATGGGAGAGTTGACTCCGCGGCAAGCAGCATCGGCTGGCTCTTCATCCTGGGCAATGCTGTCATTCAAACACAATTTTATTAAAACTTTATCAAACAGCTGCTACGGGCAGGGTACGACCAGGGTGCTCTACTGGCTAAACGTTTGCTCCCACCTTCAATAACTTTTACAATTTTAAACTTTTATTTACATTTTATTTATTTATTTCCTTTTTTTTTTGCTGGTTGCTTGAATTCCGGATACTTGAAATTTTGCTGTACTTTTGAGGGAAAAGCAGCTTCTTGCAAACTCTGCAACTATGACCTTTGTTTGTCTTTAATAATATTAGGAATGGGTATTGCATCATGTAGCTACTAACCTTAAATTGTACTTAGTTAACAAATAATTCTCAGAAGGAAGTAAAAGATATTTTCATCATTCCAGGAAACCCAAAAGAGATTTGTTCTGACTATTCAAATAGGATACCTGTCCCAGGTGGGGGAAGAAGCAGATTTGGTGTACGCTCCTAAGGCAATTGTGTTATGTTAAATCTTCCCTCTCTGCATCTTCCTGTAGTTTAAGGAAGGTGTCTGGAAATGCCAGTCATTTTATCATGAATCATTGTGTGAGATTATATATCTTGGATGCAGAGAGATATCTTGGTGGAGAATTCACAGAAGGTTAGTATGGGGGTGCAGTAAAAGCATACCGAAATGCTGGAGAAACCCAGCCGGTCTTTCAGTGTCTATAGGAGACAAAGATTTATTGCCAATGTTTTGGGTCTGAGCCCTTCAAAGAATAAGCAGAATAAGCTAGAAGCAATAAATCTCAGAATTCAAAGAATGGGGGAGGAATCCAGAGCCAACAAAAGGTGATGATTGGATGTGATCAGGGACAAGGTAAGAATTTATCATGTTTGTGCGAAAGGAGACGGAATGGAGAGACAGAGATTGGGAAAAGCAATGGGAGAAGAGTCTCACCCGGATTCGCTTCCACAGTCACGAGTCTTTTCTGGCTACTTGCCTCTTGCCTTCCAGCTTGGCCCCCACTAGGTCTCAGGTACCTGTGCTGCATTGACTCTTGCTCGCATCGCTTCTCCCGCCTTATCCTACAGACTACCCTCAACTTGATGCACAGGTACCAGCGGACCCTCGCTCTCTCCCTACCATAGCTCCATGCCTCACTTGCCCAGATCTACTATGGACCTCTCCTACACCTCATCCTCTACCAGTCCAGTCCCTTGCCACTACATCTGGGACACTTTATCTCCAACCCTTGCTGACATGTCTGTCCATGGTCTCATGCACTGCCAGACTGAAACTGCTCATAAATCGGAGGAACAATGCCTCATCTTCCAACTGGGCACTCTCCAACCAACTAATATAGACTTCTCTTTCTGTTGTTAAAACCCTTCTTTCCCTGTCACCTTCCCCTAACTCTCTTTCCATTCTGTCTCCTTTCACACTCACATGACAAACTTTTACATCATCCCTTATCATATCCAATTAACTCCTTTTGCTGGTCTGGATTCCTCCCCCCATTGTTTAAATTGTGAAATTTCTTGCTTGTGGTATATTCTTATTACTTGAAGCAGGGTTCAGGCCCAAGAAGTCAGCAATATATCTGCCTCTGTTAGACGCTGAAAATGACCAGCTGAGTTCCTCCAGGATTTTGGTGTGTTTTACTCTTTGGCTTGGCTTCGCGGACGAAAATTTATGGAGGGGGTAAAAAGTCCACGTCAGCTGCAGGCTCGTTTGTGGCTGACAAGTCCGATGCGGGACAGGCAGACACGGTTGCAGCGGTTGCAGGGGAAAATTGGTTGGTTGGGGTTGGGTGTTGGGTTTTTCCTCCTTTGCCTTTTGTCAGTGAGGTGGGCTCTGCGGACTTCTTCAAAGGAGGTTGCTGCCCGCCAAACTGTGAGGCGCCAAGATGCACGGTTTGAGGCGTTATCAGCCCACTGGCGGTGGTCAATGTGGCAGGCACCAAGAGATTTCTTTAGGCAGTCCTTGTACCTTTTCTTTGGTGCACCTCTGTCACGGTGGCCAGTGGAGAGCTCGCCATATAACACGATCTTGGGAAGGCGATGGTCCTCCATTCTGGAGACGTGACCCAACCAGCGCAGCTGGATCTTCAGCAGCGTGGACTCGATGCTGTCGACCTCTGCCATCTCGAGTACTTCGACGTTAGGGATGAAAGCGCTCCAATGGATGTTGAGGATGGAGCGGAGACAACGCTGGTGGAAGCGTTCTAGGAGCTGTAGGTGGTGCCGGTAGAGGACCCATGATTTACTACAGTCACAGCATCTGCAGACTTTCATGTTTCACTTGGCATGCTGGTGCCACAAATAAGTAGGAAAGGTGACCTAAACTAATACTTTGAATGAATTGGTTGTTTCATGAGGAAATATTGGATGGGCTGAGCTTGTGTCCAGTGGTGTTTAGAAAAGTGAGCAAAGATTTGACTGGAATGTACAAAGTCCAAGGGGGTCTTGACAAGATGAATGTGGAGAGAATATTTGATCTTCAGAGAAAAGTTAGAAAATGAGATAATTGAAAGGTCATCCATTTCAGACATGTTAAGAAAAAGAGATGCTAAAACTTCTGAGTCTTGGGAATGCCCTGCATCACAGGATGGTGGAAGGAGAATCTATGAATATTTTTAAGACAGCAATGGATAGATTCCTGATAAGCAAGGGGTAGAGTATAACATGGAGGGAAAATCATGGTTGATCTGATTGCAACTTTGTTAAACGATGAAACTGGTGTGGTGAACAGAGTGGGCTACTCCTGCTCCTAATTTGTGTTTGCGTAAATGAGGTACCAAAGCTTACAAATTAATTTTTTCTTATCATTGAAGAAATCGTTAGTTCTAGAGCCATGACTCTTTCTTCAAACCATTTCAATTCTGCCCTTGATCCACTGCTCAATTCTAAATATTAAAATAGTCTTCTCCTTTGGTTTTTGATTTAAGCTAAATTCATCCCTGATTAAATTGTTTTAGTAGTTCACTCCTGCAGCAGACCTTGTCATTGTAAAAAAAAATGTTTGTATTCTCCTGGATTTGAACTGATTTGTTTCTGGAAAAAATTCGCAGCAGTTTAATATCAGGGAAGGAAGCTGGTGTATGTTACCTGCCCCTCAAGCCAAATTTGTCTCATTTGAAATGGAAGGATTACAGGAGTTGTGGAGAAGCAATAATGGCCTGTCATCAATATTTTCATCACAGTATGTTTATTAATTGCTCATCTCTCAACTTTAGTTTCATATTCCCTATATAAACGAGACCTTGTTTTCATACCAGTTTTGGATTTTTGTCTATGGTCTCTCTTAAAGGAAATACCAGTCAACAGTCTCAGCACATCCAATTATGAGCAGGAAGGGTGGAGATTTTGTTTGTGATTTTGATTGTCAGTTGACTACTGATGAGATAAAATACCTCATCTAAAGTGGAGCAGAGGAATTCTCACTTGGATCTTGGTTACTGTTCATCCCTTAACCAATTCCACAAAAAGTGATTGTTCCATTGCTATTTATGGTACTTCATTGCAGATGGCTGATATTTGTCTAATGTCAAGTGGTTCTACATGAATGTTATTTAATGTTAAGAGAAGCACTTGAATATCCTACAGTTAGAGATGTTAGATAAACTCGCTTGTTTCCTCTGTTCTATTGGAAACATTCAGTATATAAAATGGATGCTAAGAAAATGCATGATTAATAATGACAAGCTTCTAATGGAGCAGCGTGGTTTGCGTAGTGGTTAGAGCTACACAATTACAGTGCTTGTGACCAAGGTTCGAATCCAGCTATGTCTGTAAGGAGTTTGTATGTTCTCCCCATGCCTCTCCTACCTGCATTTCCTTCGGGTGCTCTGGTATCCTCCCACCCTTCAAAACGTACAGGAGTTGTAGGTTAATTGGGATATTTGGGCGTCACAGACTCGTGAGAAGGAAGGGCCTGTAATCGTGCTGTATCTCTAAATTAAATTAAAATGTTAATGGAGACACAATTAAGGGTGCAGATGCTGGAACCTGGAGCAAAAAAAAAACTGCTGAAGGAACTCAAAAGGTTTTACAGCATCCATATAGCCAAATAACCATATACAGCACAGTACAGGCCAGTTTGGCCCTACTAGTCCTGCCAGAACAAATCCCCACCCTCCTAGTCCCACTGACCAGCACCTGGTCCATACCCCTCCAATCCTCTCCCCTCCATATAATTATTTAGTCTTTCCTTAAATGTAAATAACGTTCCTGCTTCAACCACCTCCTCCGGAATCCCATTCCACATCCCAACCACCCTTTGCGTGAAGAAATTTCCCCTCATGTTCCCCTTATAATTTTCCCCTTTCAATCTCAAACCATGGCCTCTGGTTTGAATATTCCCCACTCTTAATTGAAAAAGCCTATCCACATTGACTCTCTCTGTCCCTTTTAAAATCTTGAACACCTCCATCAAATCCCCCCTCAATCTTCTATACTCCAGAGAAAAAACCCCAGGCTGCTCAACCTTTCTCTGTAACTCAAACCCTGATATCCTGTCAACATTCTCGCGAACCTTCTCTGCACTCTCTCTATTTTGTTTATATCCTTCCTATAATTTGGTGACCAAAACTGCACACAGTATTCCAAATTTGGCCTCACCAATGTTTTGTACAATTTCATCATAACATCCCAACTCTTGAATTCAATACTCTGATGCCTTCTTCACCACTCTATCTACTTGAGTATCAACTTTGAGGGTACTATTTACCATAACTCCTAAATCCCTTTGTTGCTCTGCACTCCTCAATTGTCTACCATTTAATGTATATGACCTATTTAGATTTGCCTTTCCAAAATGCAACACTTCACACTTATCCGTATTAAATTCCATCATCCATTTCTCAGCCCACTCCTCTAGCTTTCCTATATCTCTTTTTAAGCTATGGTAATCTTCCTCATTGTCCACAATACCACCAATCTTTGTATCATCTGCAAACTTATCCAATTCACCACCCCTTCTTCCAGATCGTTAATATATATAACAAACAATAGTGGATCCAGGACCAATCCCTGAGGAACTCCACTAGTCACCGGCCTCCAATTTGACAAACAATTTTCTACCACCACTCTCTGACACCTCCCATCCAACCATTGCTGAATCCATTTCACTACTTCCTTATTTATACCTAATGCCTCCACCTTTTTACCTAACCTCCTGTGGGAACTTTGTCAAAAGCTTTACTAAAGTCTAAATAGACAACATCCACAGCCTTCCCTTCATCAATCTTTTTCCGTAACCCTCTCGAAAAACTCTATAAGGTTTGTTAAGCATGATCTACCCCTGACAAAACCATGCTGACTACTACCTATCAATCCCTGTTCATCCAAATATTTGTAAATGCCATCCCTCAGAACACTTTCCATCAACTTACCCACCACAGACGTCAGACTCACAGGCTTATAATTTCCAGGCTTACATTTAGACCCTTTCTTAAACAGTGGAACAATATGAGCCACCCTCCAATCATCTGGCCCCATGACCAGTGACATCCTAAATATCTCTGTTAATGCCCTCACTCTCTGTACACTAGCCTCCCTGAGTGTCCTTGGGAATACTTTGTCCGGACCCAGAGATTTGTCCACCTTTATCTTTTTTAACACTGCCATCACTACCTCCTCGGTTATCCTTAAATGATTCATGACCTCCCCACTATTTTTCTTTACTTCAACTGGTACAATATTTTTTTTCCCTAGTGAATACCGAGGAAAATAAATCATTTAAAATTTCCCCCATCTCCTCTGACTTCTCACATAGCCTACCCTCCCTATCTACAAGGAGTCCAATTCTATCCCTCACTAACCTATAGAAACCCTTTGGATTTATTCTTACTCTACCTGCCAAAGCCTCTTCGTGCCTCTTTTTGGCCATTCTAATTTCTTTCTTAAGATTTTTTCTACACTCCTTGTCGTCCTCTTTCAATTTCTCATCACCCTGCTGTTTATACCTCTTGTACACCTCCCTCTTTCTCCTAACCAAATTTCTAATATTCCTCAAAAACCAAGGCTCCCTATGACTTCCAGCCTTTCCTTTGATCCTCACTGGGACATAACTACTCTGTACCCTCAAAATTTCTTCTTTGAATATTCTCCATTTTTCATCCTTTCCTGAAAAAATCATCTCCCACTCAATACTCCCCAAAGCCATTCTTATTCCTTTGAAATTTGCTTTTCTCCAATCTAGAACCTCAACTTTAGGCCCTTCTTTGCTCTTCCCTAAAACTACCCTAAAACTAATAGAGTTGTGATCATTAGACCCAATTTGTTCTCCAACATTAACCTCAGACATCTGTCCTATCTTGTTCCCTAACAGGAGATCCAGTATTACACCGTCCCGAGTCGGTTCCTCTACATATTTATTAAGAAAACCATCTTGTACACATTTGACAAACTCTAGCCCATCCAGACCTCTTACTGTATGGGTATCCCAATCAATGTGAGGGAAGTTAAAATCTCCCATGTTAACTACCTTATGTTTATTACACATATATGCTATCTCCTTACAAATTTGTTCCTCCAATTTTCTTGGCCCATTTGGTGGTCTATAATTACAATCTATAATAATTAGTGCCCTCATGCCTCCTCCACCCCTCAGTTTCACCCAAACAGCCTCACTGGACGATCCCTCCAAACCATCCTGCCATCTCACGGCAGTAATGTCCTCCTTAACAAGCAGAGCAACTCCTCCCCCCTTTTTTACCCCCTGTTCTACCACATCTAAAACATTTGTATTCTTGAATATTTAGTTTCCAGTCCTGTCCCTCCTGTAACTAGGTTTCACTAATTGCCACAACATCATGATTCCAAGTGCCAATCCATGCTCCTAAGCTCATCTACCTTGTTCACTATGCTTCTTGCATTAAAGTACATGCATTTCAGAGAATGACCCTCACATATATTCCCTATTCTACCTTTTACCTTAACCTCCATCCTTCCTTTGTTATCTTTATCATTCTTAACTAGGTGGCCATGCACCCTAAACACTGCTCGCAAGCTCTGCTCCCCACCCCCCTACCAAACTAGTTTAAACCCTCCCCCACAGCTCTAGCAAATCTGCTTGCCAGGATATTGGTCCCCTTCCAGTTCAAGTGGAGTCCGTCCCTTTTGTACAGGTCCGACTTTCCCCAGAAGAGATCCCAATGATTGGAGGTAAAGAGGTATAACCAACATTTTGGGCTGGACTCCTCCTTCAAGGGAATATTAGCATGATGATCAGTAAATCGTGGATCTGCAATAAAATTATTGTTGCTTTTGAATCTTTGCTCAGACCCAAAACTTTGGTTATACATCTTTACCTCCTCTGGATGGTGCGAGACCTGCTGAGTTCCTTCAGAATTTCTGTATTTGTATTACAGTCACAGCATCTGCAATCTTCGTGTTTCACTCTGTGATAAGTGGAGACAACTAAGAGCCGCAGATTATGGATTCTAGGGGGGGGGGGTGGTGAAAGGTCAGAACCAAGGGAATTTTACCTCTATTCTGTCTGGGGACAAGTGTGGTGAGAGCAAATGTGCAGGAAGATGAAGAAATGCAAGTGAGGGCTCCATCAACCACAGTACAGTAGTCCCTGATTTATGATGGTCTGACTTACGAATTTTCAAAGTTACAGTGGTTCGAATCCGTACTTTCGATTTTGAGTTCCGATGTGTCCCCACGCTTGCGATATGTGGCACACTATTCTCATGCGATGACAGCATCACACGAGAGTAGTATACAGCATACTCTTTCTTGATGCTGACTCAACCATTCTCTGAGCCGCTGTATTCAACATTTAATTGAAAAAGAATATCACACAATTTTTTATGTTACGATTTTTTGACTTGCAATGGCAGTGCTGGAACAGGATCCCATTGCAAGTCAGGGACTACCTGTAGAGAGGAAGCTACATTTCCTGAAATATTAATTGAATCTTGTACATTAATGAAGGTTTAAAAAGCACAGAAATGCTGGAGGAACTCAGCAGGTCCTGCAGCATCCAGAGAAGGTAAAGATATATTACTGACTTTTCAGGCCTGAGCCCTTCCTCAATGTATGAGCAAAAAGCAGGCAGTGGCTTATATTAAAAGCCTAGTGAAAAGGAAGAATGTGCGGGAGGGGGGGAGGGGAAGAAATATACAGACCAACTGACAAAAAGTGTTAATTGGATATGATAAGAGGAAAGGTGAGAATTTATTGGTGGAGGGTGGGCAATTTTTTTGGCTCTGAGAGTGAAAGAGAGAGAAAGAGCTAGAGGAAAGGAGACATGGGGAAAGATGGGGCATGGGGTAGGCTAACGGAAACCAGAGAAGTCAATGTTAATGCGTTAATGCCATGTAGTAGGAGGTGCCCAGGCAGAATGAGTTCTTGTTCTTCCAATTTGCAAGTGATCTCAGTCTGGCAGTACATCGGCAAGGGAATGGGGTGGGGAATTGAAATGAGTAGCCACTAGGAGATCTCCACTTTTCGGTTGGCAGAGCCAAGGTCCTCTACAAAGCAATCTCCCAGTCTGTGTCCTGTCTCTCCAATTTAGATGAGACCATACTGGGAGCACAGGATACATTTGATGACTCCTGCAGGGCAGTTTGTGGCCCTGAATGGTGATGAGGGAGGATGTGTCGGAGCAACGAGAGCACCTCCTGTTGTCACAGGGTTAGGTGCCAAGGGGGTGGATTAGTGGGAAAGGATGAATGGATAAGTGAGTCACGGAGGGAGTGGAGCATTACAGTGTAACTTTTTAAAATTCATATAGAAATTTTTTTTGTCATTCATCTATGTCCAAAAAATCCCCAAGACAGAAAAGCAAAATGGCTGTATGTCCACAGACGTGTTAATGCCAGCATCACTCCAATGATTCAAATGTCATCTTGCTTCGCATTTAAATCTCCCGCGTTGTAATGTCGCGAGTTGAACACATCATTGCACATCATTATTGGTCGTATTCATTAGACCATTGTTGCAGACTACCTGCAGTTCAGTTTAGACTTCAGGCAGTCTGCAAAAATGTATAGAGGTGCCACAGGCAAAAATTCAGAACTGGAGTGAGTCATTCATTTCTGTTCCAATCTATTTACACAGACTGTATTCTGAGAATTTGGGATTAATTTCCTGGAATGCAGCAGCAAAGTTTTTAAACAAATATATAATAGGGTTATATGCCTGCACTAAAGCTGGTGTACAAGCACAAATTATTGTTTTGCATAAAAAGAGATATTGAAAAGGGTGTGAGAATGGCTTCTCAAGGATAGTACCAGAACCTTGATGACATACAACAAAGTAACTCCATTGAAGTTACTTATTCAAGAAGTGATTGAGAAAAATACATCTAAAATTTGCCTTTCATGGCCAGGCCAGTGGAATCATTTCACAAAACAAGATGCTGGAATCTTGAGCAAATGGTAAGGTACTGGAGGAGGTAAAAAGAAAATCTGTTGTTGCCGGGGCCAAGTGCAGTACACAAGCGCTGGAGAATCTCTGCAGATCACACAGCATCCATAGGTAGTAAGAGGCAATCGATGGTTTAGGCTTGAGCCCTTTTTCAGGAGTGTTGAAGAAAGGTAGGCAACTTGGACCCACACTCAGAGCCCAAGTGCTCACCCAATCTACGTTTGGTCTCACCAATGTAGATGGGGTCACACTGGGTATAGTGAATGCAGTAGATAGGTTGGATGGTGTGCATCTCTGCCTCATCCGTTTGCTATTTTTGTGGCCCTGGATGGAGGTGATGGATTTTGTACGTTGAGAAGCTGAAAATGTAAGTTTATTTCTCACAAGATTCCTCGTACATTGAGATGGGTTCTTTGGCAAACAGACTATCAGGTTACCTTTAACATTCATTAAGAGTAAAGAGTATAGGATTACATTTAAAAGGGAGATCAAATAACACCAACCAAGGGCATTGGGATATGGGGTTCATTCAAGAGCCTGATAACCGTGGGGATGAAACAGTCTTTAAGCCTGTTGATGTATGCTTCAATCTTAAGATTCAAGATTCAATTTATTGTCATGTACAGGTAGTCCCCAACTTATGACCATAATGGGAACTGAAGAATTAGTTGTATCTCAGAATGGACACAAGTCAGAATTGTGTCTGCGCACATGGAGTCTTAAAGCAAACTTTTAAATTAAATCTTCTTTCATCGTGCATTTGACAAAAACAACTTAAAGCTTCCTGAATTTGTCGATCGACCTTAGTGAATCTTGCCACATTCTGGTCCACGCTTACCTTTTCAGTCGGGGTCCTGGGGCTGGACCAGGCAATCTTGATTCTTATCCGTATATGCTAGTCTTCAGTTGGTACGTACGCAAGCCTTTGGTGGGTTTGCACATTGGACTTCATTTGGCGCATGCATGAGAATTGAGCGCACTGACCATGTTGCATTCGTGTCCTTAACTCTCGTGTATGCTCCAACCGAACTCCAATACGCAGACCCACCATGCATAAACAGCATAAATTTTATTTTTATATATATATAATTTTTCTTTAAGAATTTGGTCGTATGTGCACATGGTCCTGTTATATAGGTCAACCTGTCATAATTGGCTTTTGTCTGTTAATAGGCAGACAGATTCGCCATCAGCAGAAATTGCTTGAAATACCTCTTAGAGAATGAGAAGCAAAAGAGAGTGTGTCCCCCAGAATCACCGAGTGTCTCTAGATTTGCCTCCAGTGCTCCCATAGCCTCCACAGCCATACAGAGTCCAGTCCAAATCATTGATGAACCCAAGCTCCAGATCTGAACCTCCACCACAATAGGCAACCCTTCAGCAGTATCAGCACCCTTTTGCATTCTGGTCCTGATACCCCTTCACCCAGTCTCAAGTCATTCTCCAGCAATTTGCTGCCTCGTGTGAGTCCTTTGACACAGTCTTCAGCAGCCCACAGCCTGCTTGTGTTCCTCTCCTCAAGACACTGGTCCGCCACGTGGTCACCAACCTCTGCTTCTCCTTCTCAGATGGGGTTGAGAGGGTGGTCTCCCTCTTTTCTGATGCCCTGTGTGAAAGCTTTGCATTTCCTAGAGTCTGCATCCCCTCGTGGCTGCTGTCGATCATAGGTGCTACAATCTTGGGCGCAGATCAATAAGACCACATTGGCAGGCCATTTAAAGCCTGTATGGAACTGACGGCAGTCAGACTGGACAGTTTGACCCCAGGGGAATGCTGTGACCCTGTTCCACACTCTCTTTGGGAACAAATAGAAGGAAAGGTAATTGGGATGTGCCAGATCTTTGTGTGTTCACTGCCTTTCCAAAGCAGATGGATATGTTAATAGAATCTATTGGAGGGGAAGGAAGCTTGTGTTCTGACCTGTATTCATTATCTTCTGTTTATTCTTCCAGTCTTGAACAGAGAAGTTCCTCTAACACACTATGATGCATCCAGCAAGTATGCTTTCAGTGAGGTGCCTGTAGAAATTGCTGAGGGGCTTGGAAAACATGCTGAGCTTCCTTAGTCTTCTAAGAAAGTAGAAGATATGGTGCATTTTCAGGACCATTGCATCAACATGGTTGTCCCAGATCACACCATTGTAGAAATTTATTTTGAAGAATTTAAAGCTCTCTTCTCTTTCGAACAGCACCATTAATGGAGACAAGATTGTGGACTAGGTCTTTTCTCCTTAAGTCAATGATCAACACAAGGACAAGTTTTATACTTTCTGCAGTTATAGTTGAGACAAGTTAAGTTAGGATCGTTTTCTCAGTAGAAGGCTGAAGGAATGTCCGGATTGTGCTTTTCCCAACAATGAGGAGACATGGAGAAGATGCTTCCACTTTTGGAAATTAAAACTATCAAGATACAAAAGACCCTGATATATCTACAAGGGAACGGAAAAGGAATTTCTTGCTCAAAGGGTGGTAACAGTATGGAACCCACTATGGAAGTTGAGGTCAGTTGTTTCAGGGGAAGTTGGATTAAACACATTTAACAATTAATGTGGATGTTCTGACAAGGTCACTTGAAAGAAGTCTGGTTTATGTGAGGCACAAACTAAAATGGCCTGTTCTGTACTATATATACTTTGTCATTCTACGTACTAACAGTGAAAGGAAGGCTTTATCTTGATTAAATTGAACTCTTCTTCCAAGACCACCTCCTGTGGGGGGAGGGGGAGCAATTGTCTACTTTTTTTCACCCACTGATGCAACCTGTCCACTGAGTTCCTCCAGCAGGTTGGGGTTTTTTAAGTTTCAGATTCCACATCTGCAGTCTCTTGTGTGTGCCCAAAGAAATAGCGTATTTTATTTTGCTTTTTCTTTTGCTTTTGTTTCTAAAAAAAACACACACACAGCATGAAACTTTATAATTGTTGTCCGGTGTTTTCTTTGAACCTTAGTGTATGTTGGTGAAACACTTGGTTATACAGTATTTGTGCAGGGTCTTCACTGAAAGAACAGCTGCAGCTTTATTGGTACTTAATCCATCATGGCTTCTCTAACTGCAAGCTTATTGGCCAGGTGACTGCCAGCTGGCATTAGTTATGTTTTCTACCCTGAATCTGTTCCAAGTCGATAAATCATGAGTTGAGGTTCTGAACTTTTGGGAGTTTGAAAAGCTTGAATTCAAATATGTTGAATATTCATGCAATACAGAGGGAGAATTAAGAGCTTGTGTGAATACTGGAGCCAGTATTGGCTTTGGATATAATCATTTACTTTGTTTCCAGCACTCATTTTACTCCAATGCAGGGTTCAACATAAAATTTTGTATTCTCCCCCAGCTTTTGTACTTTAACACATACTGCTTTGAATCAGGAAACTATTTCCAAATCTATTTGCATACATGATCCAAGACTTAAGCTTGAATGCTTCTGCATAATAATCATAATTCCTATGATTTATTATCCAATGGTTTGATATGTGGTTCAGCAAGACCATGGTTACAGCACACACTTTGAACTTGCTGAGCTCACTGGAAAGATTGTAACACCATGCAACGTTTTTAATAAAAAATTAGTAAAAATTGTTTTGGAATATTAATAGTAATCCAGTTGTCTCAAATCTGTCAGTTTGTGGAATTAAGAAGTGTGGCTCTTTTTAATATTATCAATAAAATTATGACCTAAAGGAGATGGTTAATTTTTTGAGTGTGAGCAGGAAGAGCTTACTGGAATAAACTATAACACAGACATCTCTTCAACTTCTCAGGTTAAAAATTATATTGTGCAAAATGTTAAATCTCAAATAGATGATTATGTTCGTGGGTGTTATTGAATCGTACGCAGCTGCAGATCTTTGGATGTTACTACTTCCAGGATTTTTTTTCCACTAGCGCTGACCCTTACTTTATTTTCCCTTTCTTAATCTTTCACTTTCCCATTTTGCTGCAAGACTATCTGGTTGGTGATGGTGATTTGTGAGAGAAGCATTGTGATGTAAATAGAGGCTCAGGTTACAGCATGTGATCTATAATTGTGCACTGAAGGTCACTTTCAAGGACAAATTAAGATATTGTAAGTGCAAGTTGGGGAGAGAGGCTGAAAGTGGGATGAACGTGGCAAAACATTGCATCGTTTTATGAACACAAGTGTGAATTGATGGACACAGCACCAAATTAAATTAAATATCTGCTGTTCACAGTTGATGCATGTTCCTTTGTTCTCTTCATATTTGTGTCTCTTTCTCAAAGCCAAAATGTGATACTATCATATCTACTTCCACCACTGACCCAGGCAGCCTTTACCAGGCACTCACTGCTCAGTCCTTTCCAATAAAAAATTGCCCTGCACATCCTCTAACTGTACCTCTACCTCACACCATGTCCTATCGTATTTAACATTTTTACTCAGGGTAGATTGTCGTAATTCTTTATTCCTGATCTATCTCTTTCATAATTTTATAAACTTTTATTTTAATCTGCTCTCCCCTTGGCCTCCAACGTTCCAGAGAAAACAACCCCAAATTTGTCCAACTTCTCCTTGTAGCTCATAGCCTCTAATCTTTGCAGCATCTGTTAAATATGTACTCTTTCCAAAGCCTCCTACATCCTTCCTGTAGTGTGATGACCAGAATTGCATGCAAGAATGAACGTTTAGAATGACTATTTGTTCAGTTTGTGTACCATTTTTGAAATTTGCAGTAATGCTCACTAACAGCTGTTCTGCCTACATGTAATGCAATATATGAGATTTGTTATGAATTACATGTACACAAACCACAACTTAAAATAAAAAATGCACAACTTGATTCTGCATACATTTTTTGTCTCAAGGCTGAATAGGTGTGTTGAATTGGAGAAAGCAGAGAGATTTGCAAAGATATTGCCAAGTCTGAAATCTTGTACTTATAAGGAAAAACTGGCTGTTTCATTTGGAACAGAGAAGGCCGAGGAAAGGTTTATTTGAGGTGTAAAAAATTTAAGCAAGAATCAGAATTAGAATTTATTGTCATGAACAAGTCACGAAATTTGATGTTTTGTGGCAGCGTCACAGTGTAAATATTCATATTATGAACCATCTTACAACAATAATATTAAAAATAAAAATAATAGGGCACGAAAAGTCAGGCAATGTTTTTTGTTCATTGATTATTCAGAAATCTGATGGCAGCAGGTGAGAAATGGACCTTGTGCGGCTGAGTGCTTGTCTTTACCCCGATGGAAGCAGAGTGAAGAGGTCATGGCCTGGGTGGTGGGGGTCTTTGAAGATATAGGCTGCTTTTTTAAGACGCCGCGTCATGCAGATGTCTTCGATGGAGTGAAGTCTGTTGCCTATGATGTTGTAGGCCAAGTTAACACCCCTCTGGAGTTTATTCTTGCCCTGAGATCTGTTTGAAAGGAGAAGCTGAAGAAACTCCATATCTAGAAGCCTACCTATTAGTTTTCCAATAACCATTTTGAACACTTGATATGTCAATAATCAATCTTTTAGCCAGACTATGATTGGGGGGAGGGGGAAAGGGTGCCGAAGTAGGTGTTTCCTCAGGTCACAGAGAGAAAGACTCACTCATGTGGAGCTGATAAGAGAAAACGGTTTGAAAATAAAAGAAAAAGATCGGCAAGTCACACTTAAACACCAGTAAAAAGTTGTTTTATGCTTGAAACTCCTAATGAAGTGATTCTTATCCTTCTTGATGATTAAGTGTGCATGTTGGAAAAGTAATACAAAAGTTAAACCTTTCATGGTGGAACAAACGAGAACGAAAAATGTGTTTAGAGTGTCATCAGATCACGAAAACTCCAGATTCTGTCTTTTAATTGTTGTGTAGCTGCAGTGTGTCATTTTCTCAATCAGTAAACATTGAAGGGTAAATTGTAATTCTCAATTTGTTTCAGGTCTGACTGCCTTATTAAGACGATCCGATCTGATGGCTATTTTGGGATGTATCGAGGTAGGTCTTTAATTTTCTGTTTTCTATTTCTTCCCATAAGTCTTCAGATAAGTTCATAAATAGTATAATGACTTTCAATCCCTATTCTTGTGTGTTTAACTATCAATGATTGATTACTTAATGCGGCTGAATTAAGTTTATTGAAAGTTTGATGGCTTAGCAATTGATACCAGTTGGCATCTGGTAAGCCTTTTGTGAATGTAATTTGTGTGAACTTGCCATAGTGTTTCTCCTTCATGAGGCACTGTAAGCTAAAGTTGGAGTACAAGATTGAGGGACTAGGTATTGACCTGATTGGTAAGAGATGAAGAGGAGGGACAGAGCTGCAAAGTGTTGGATACAGTAAGTGAATACCCTGGGAGGGCTTTCAACTATTCACCATGTTTATAAATGACTTGGAATTGTACAAAAATTGAAGCATACAAGGAAGTCATTTGGTCCATCATGGCCATGCCAGTTCTCCACCAGAGCCACCCACCAGTTCTGTCTACCAGCCCTTTATCCATAGTCTTGCATTATTTTTTTCTTCACCATAACATTTAGCTAGTTCCTTCCTGAAGACCACAAAGGAATCTGCTTCCACCTTGCAGAAGGAGATGCTCGGCCATCAATTTGATGATAACAGAGCTAACCACAGCTTTTTCAGGAAGGTGCATGCCCACATTAGATTACAAATGGATTTCAAGGTAGGCAACAATGAAGTCAAGAAATTTGGACATGAAGAGGAGAAAATAGAGTACTTTTTAAATTCTTCAGTGAAAAGCTCTACAGAGCAGAGATCCAAAGAGATATGGAGGTCAATGCACCTGTTCTGAAAGGTAGAGAAAATAATGAGAAAGGCACATGAAATGCTGGCCTTCAAAGAAAGATTGGCAAAGCAAGGTTAGAATCTACTTTATTGTTGGAGCAAAGCCAATTTGGACTGAGTGCATTTGGGGTTCTGTATCTTTGTCTTTGGTGGGACTATAATTACCAGAGTGATATCAGGATTCCAAAGATTAATTTAAGGACTTATTACAGAAACCAGGGATGCATGCCTCAGAATGTATAATATTAAGAGATGATTTGTTTGAAATTTCAAGACAAAAGATATGAAGGAAAACACATCTTCTTCTTGAAAGTGGAGCCCAATCTTTCAGAGAGTTGAGAAACACCACATGAAGCAAATAGTCGATATTTAGATTTTTTTTCCACAAATAACAATTGAAATGAGGTCAGTTATTAATTATATATTATATTTAGGGGAGAGAAGCAGGTTTGGGGAATTGAATTAATTCACATGCGTTTTCATTAAATGGCAAAATAAGTTTTGGGAGTTGAATAACCAGCTTATTTAGTTTTATATATGTTCTATCAGTGGGAACAAAGTAATCAGTTGAATGTAAATTACTCGATGCCACTCATCATGTAGGCACCCAAGGAAAATCGGGTGAATCGCTGACGAGCTACAGTGTCCCAAGTGCTGGACACTTCTGCAGTGCTTTTTTTTTAAACTTTATTTAAAGATTTTATTACATGAATAAAACAAAGAAATTACATTTAAATAAAAAGAAAAATAAAGTAATTATTCCAACACAACATTAATAACCTAACTTAAGTCAGTCTAACCCCCCCCACCATATATACAGCCACTAAAAAAACTATATATATTTTAAAAAAACCACCCTTCCCCCCCAAAATAAAGTGAAGAATTAATAAAGTTAGTAATATTATATATTAAAAAACCACTCACAAACAAAAGAAAATAACAAGTAAAAATATTAATTAAAAAAAGTTATCAAATCTAAAATATCACATAAAACGTATTTAAATCAAACTTAATTGCAAGTACTTAACAAATGGAGTCCACTTCAGCTTATAAAAAGACATCTTGAATTGAAAAAAGATATCTTTTCCATAATTAAACAAAACTTCATCTCTAAATACCACCTATCTAAGGTTAGTATATTTCTATCTTTCCAAGTAAGCGCTATACATTTCTTAGCCACTGCTAAGGCTAAATAGATAAAAGAAATCTGATAATCATTTAAGCCTAAATCAATTAATGATTGCATATTCCCTAATAAAAATATTTCAGGATCTAATACAACATAGATATTATATAAACTATTAAATATAGATTGAATACCTTTCCAAAACTGTTGCAATCGATCACAAAACCAAACTGTATGTAAAAAAAGTATTAGCCGTCTGATCACAACGAAAACAGCAATCTACCTTACTAAGACCAAACTTTTTTAATTTCTCTGGTGTTAAATATAACTGATGTATAAAATTATAATTAATCATCGCTAATCTAGCATTAATCAATTTCCGAATACTATTCTGACAAATTTCCATCCAGGCTTCTTCAGCTATTATAGAACCTAAATTTTTTTCCCATTTCAACTTATCTTTATCCCAATCTGTCTTGTTTTCATTTTCTTGTAAAATACAATACAAATCAGATATATACCCCTTTTTTGGTATAGAAAGTCTTTGGCTTGGCTTCGCGGACGAAGATTTATGGAGGGGGTAAAAGTCCACGTCAGCTGCAGGCTCGTTTGTGGCTGACAAGTCCGATGCGGGACAGGCAGACACGGTTACAGCGGCTGCAGGGGAAAAATGGTTGGTTGGGGTTGGGTGTTGGGTTTTTCCTCCTTTGCCTTTTGTCAGTGAGGTGGGCTCTGCGGTCTTCTTCAAAGGAGGTTGCTGCCCGCCAAACTGTGAGGCGCCAAGATGCACGGTTTGAGGTGATATCAGCCCACTGGCAGTGGTCAATGTGGCAGGCACCAAGAGATTTCTTTAGGCAGTCCTTGTACCTTTTCTTTGGTGCACCTCTGTCACGGTGGCCAGTGGAGAGCTCGCCATATAACACGATCTTGTGAAGGCGATGGTCCTCCATTCTGGAGACGTGACCCACCCAGCGCAGCTGGATCTTCAGCAGCGTGGACTCGATGCTGTCGACCTCTGCCATCTCGAGTACTTCGACGTTAGGGATGAAAGCGCTCCAATGGATGTTGAGGATGGAGCGGAGACAACGCTGGTGGAAGCGTTCTATGAGTCGTAGGTGATGCCGGTAGAGGACCCATGATTCGGAGCCGAACAGGAGTGTGGGTATGACAACGGCTCTGTATACGCTTATCTTTGTGAGGTTTTTCAGTTGGTTGTTTTTCCAGACTCTTTTGTGCAGTCTTCCAAAGGCGCTATTTGCCTTGGCGAGTCTGATGTCTATCTCATTGTCGATCCTTGCATCTGAAAGTACATATTTCTCAAAACTAGTTTCAGGTAATAAAATCATATGTCCGCCACATACCTGTTTTACAAATGATCTTAACTGATAATATACAAATACAGAATTTCCACTAATACCAAATTTCCTTTGTAATTTCTCAAAAGAACAAAAACATCCTTCAAAAAAACAATCTGATAAATTTTTTATTTCTTTCCTTTCCCATTGTTTCAAAGTAATATTGGAGACTGTAAAAGGAACAAGTTGATTATTATATAATGGCAATCGCCCAGACCATTTATTTTTAAGCCCCAATTTATTAAGTTTACTTGCCAATAAATTCAATAAATGTTTCAATATGGGTACATCATAAGTTCGTAATAAATTTTTATTCCATCGAAACAAAAACTCATGTGGAAATTTTTCTAAAATAACTGCCATTTCTATCTTTGCCCAACTAGGTAGGTCCTCCGTATTCATTAATGCACTAAGAAATTTAAATTGAGCTGCCTCATAGTAATGTTGAAAATTCGGTAATCTCAAACCTCCAAATTGAAAATCCCACATCAACTTTCTCATTGCTACCCTTGGAAATTTTCCCTTCCATAAAAAGTCTCTAACTGCTTAATATAAATCCTTTAAAAAACTTTTTTTTTAAATAAGGAATTGATTGAAACAAATACTGTATCCGAGGAAAAATATTCATTTTTGTAGTGTTAATCCTCCCCAATAAACCTAAAGGTAAATCCTTCCACCTAATCATATCTAACAATCTTTTTTAATTAAAGGAAGATAATTAATTGAATATAAATCTTGATATTCTGTATTAACATTAATTCCTAAATATTTAATTTGTTTAGTCCACTTCAAATTTATAATATTTTTATATATTGAATAATCATCTTTACAAATTGACAAAATTTCACTTTTAGCCCAGTTTACCTTATAACCAGATAATTGACCATAATTTTCTAAAGATTCTTGAATTGCTGGTAAAGAAATATCAGGATCCACCAAATATAATAAAACATCATCAGCAAATAAATTAATCTTATATTCCTCATTCAAAACTCTCATACCCTTAACATTTTCATTTTGACGTATTAATTGTGCCAAAGGTTCAATAACTATGGCAAATAAAGCAGGTGACAATGGACATCCTTGCCTAGTAGACCTTGTTAAATCAAAAGATTCTGAAATCTGCCCATTGGTAGCAGCTCTAGCCTTCGGACTATAATATAAAGCCTTTATCAATCCAATAAACGAGGAGCCAAAACAAAATTTCTCAAGTACTTTAAATAAAAACTTCCATTCCACTCTATCAAAAGCCTTTTCTGCATCCAACGAAACCACTATTGGATAATTTATTTGAGATTTAGATTTGTTTATCAAAGTTTATGCAAAATATTATCAGACGCATATCTATTTTTTATAAATCCTGTTTGGTCTTTATGTATTATTTTAGGTAAATATTGAGCTAATCTATTAGCCATAACTTTAGCTACAATTTTATAATCCACATTTAACAACGATATTGGTCGATAAGAAGAAACCTGTAAAGGATCTTTATCTTTTTTTGGTATAACTGTAATTATAGCATTTGAACAAGATTCAGGTAATTGAAAAGTTTTATAAATTTGCTGTATTACATCCTTATAAATAGAAGATATATCAACATAAAAAGTTTTATAAAACTCTATAGAAAACCCATCTTCACCAGGTGCCTTTCTATTTGGCATATCTCTTATTGTCATTTCAATTTCATTTTCTGTAAAAGATTTATCCAACTCTTGTCTATCTTCTTGATTCAGTTGTGGCAATTTAATATTTTTCAAAAAAGAATCTATTGCATCTTCAGTTACATCTTTACATTCTGAAGTATATTATTTTTTTATATACTCCAGCCCGGGTAAGAAACCTGCATAGGAGAAGGCCACTCCGATATAAAACCTACGACCCAAGGACCTCGCTGCCACGTCCCAGCTTGCTTGGCCACGGCACACGAACCATGGGTGTAAAGGGTGGGGCCAGTACTGTGCGCACAAAGATCAGCGTGTACAGAGCCATTGTCATGCCCACACTCCTGTTCGGCTCTGAATCATGGGTCCTCTACCAGCATCACCTACAGCTCCTAGAACGCTTCCATCAGCGCTGTCTCCGCTCCATCCTCAACATTCATTGAAATGACTTCATCACCAACATCGAAGTACTCGAGCTGGCAGAATGCGCAAGCCTCGAATCCACGCTGCTGAAGACCCAACTGCGCTGGGTGGGTCACATCTCCAGAATGGAGGACCATCGCCTTCCCAAGATCGTGTAATATGGCGAGCTCTCCACTGGCCATCGAGACAGAGGTGGACCAATGAAGAGGTACAAGGACTGCTTAAAGAAATCTCTTGGTGCCTGCCACATTGACCACCGCCAGTGGGCTGATATCGCCTCAAACCGTGCATCTTGGTGCCCCACAGTTTGGCGGGCAGCAACCTCCTTTGAAGAAGACCGCAGAGCCCACCTCACTGACAAAAGGCAAAGGAGGAAAAACCCAACACCCAACCCCAACCAACCAATTTTCCCCTGCAACCGCTGTAACCGTGTCTGCCTGTCCTGCATCGGACTTGTCAGCCACAAACGAACCTGCAGCTGACGTGGACTTTTACCCCCTCCATAAATCTTTGTCTGCGAAGCCAAGCCAAAGAAGAAAGATATAATTTTTTATAAAAATTACAAAATTCCTCATTAATTTCTTTTTGTCTAAAAGTAATGCCCGATTTCTTTCTAATTGCTGGTATAATCCTAGATAATTGTTCTTTTTTCAACTGTCATGAAAGGACTTTATGAGCTTTCTCACCCCATTCATAAAACTTATGTTTAGTTCGAATCATTAAACATTCAAACCGATATGTTTGTAATTCATTATACTTAAATTTTAAATTAGTTAACTGATTCTTTTGCATTTCAGTAGGATTTTTTTGAAATTCTTTTTCAGTAACAGTTATCTTTTTCTCTAAATCTTCAATCTCTCTGATTCTCTCTTTCTTTACTTTAGAAGCATAACTAATAATTTGACCTTGTAAAAAAGCTTTCATTGCATCGCATAAAACAAAATGACTAGAAACAGAATTAATATTATTACTAATAAAAACCTCAATTTGTTTTTTCAAATAACTAATAAATTCTGGTTTTTGTAATAGCATAGTATTAAATCTCCATCTTGGGGTTCTCTGAACATCTTGCGAACTCTGATATTCTAATAATAGTAATGAATGATCTGAAACCAACCTTGCCTTATAATCCACAGATATAACCCTATCTTGCAAATGCGTTGAAATTAAAAAATAATCAATTCTTGAAAAATAATTATGGTGTGAAGAGTAAAAAGAAAAATCTTTCTCTGTAGGATTAAATCTTTGCCAAATATCAACTAAATTCAAATCTGTCATCATGTTAGTCACTTGCACTGTCATTTTAGATTTCTTAATTGCTCTTGGATACTTGTCCATTAAAGGCTCCAATACCACATTTAAATCTCCCCCAATCATCACATTAGAATTTGCTTGTCCAAGTGATAAAGACATATCCACAACAAAAGCTGTATCCTCAACATTTGGAGCATAAACATCAAGCAAAGTCCAAGCCTCGTTAAAGATTGTACAATTCAATTTTAATAATCTTCCACAATTTTTCTCTCTGCAGTGCTTTTTCTAATGCTATTATCAATGAACCACCCTTGACAGGCACGAGGGGGAGAATGGAATTGAATCTCTAACTTTGCAGTAAACTACCCATGCTACTGAATTTATGCACTCCACGATGAAATGCATCATGAGTGAAAGGAGGACTGTGAGGTTACTCTTTTCAGGTTGTCATAAACATCTGGCAGAACTTCATTGATGGAATGAATGCCATTAGCCCCAACTGGAGCTCTTGAAGCAACTCTGGATGAATGTGGCTATTGCCGCAGAAACTGCCACAACATAGCTAATAATGCATACCTTACACTTATTGGCATGGCCAATAGATATGTGGCAAAAGGCTTCCTAATCATCTGTTAGTTCTATGCAACCATAGTGCTTTGTTACGAGTTTGACCTAGCTAATGATATTTGATGTGGCTCCTTGGACACCTCTCCTCTGCGTGTCTTAACAGAACCACACTTGCTGAGCCAATCATGATTTGACAATCTGCCATGACATATCTCTTGGCTCTCCTCAACTAATGCTTTTGGTATTCTCTGGTTCATTGTTTCCTTAAGACATTCCTAAAATGTGGAATTTATTTGAACTGTTACACTGCCTTATAAAGTAAGACAGCATAAAACGAGAGAAAAAAATTGAAGTGTCAAGGTCTCCTCACTAACTTGCTAGACAACATTGCCTAGGTTCATCGAGAGTTGTGGGAGTAGTCTATCCTTGATGAGGTCTCCTCATTGAATTTATTTTTGCCAAACTGCAGGTGTTAGAAATGTAAAATTTTAAAAAATGATTGGAAATACATTACAGGTCAGGCCACATCTGTGGGAAGTGAGCAGAGTTAGTTTCAGGTTGAAGAAAGAATAGTTGGAGAAAAAACACTGACCCCAGGAATACTGCAATTACCATGGTGTGCCATTGTGAGAAAGATTTGTTTACTTCTACTTTATTTTTGCTGCTCGTGTGTTAAGGATGAAAGGTGAAAAATCTGAGGACCATTAGGAGAACTTCTTCACTCAGAGATTAGTGGGAGTGTGGAACAAGCTGCCAGCTGAAGTGGTGACTGTGGGCTCAGTTTTAACATTCAAGAAGAATTTGGGCAGGTACATAAATGGGAGGGGTATGGAGGGCTATGTACTGGGTGCAGGTCAGTGGGAGTTGGCACATAAATAGTTTGGCACCGACTAGAAGACCCGAATGGTCTGTTTCTGCACTGTAATGTTCTATGATTTTATGATAATCTTTCAACCTATACAAGAATATTTCCCCAATTCTAATCTTGTTCGATAATGGCCTGTGTGGGACATTTTGGAAGCTCTTGTGGAAATCAAAATGCACACATCCAATGTTTCCTCAGCTATGCTGCCAGATAAATCTTCAAAGATTGGTCGAAAACTATTTTCTTTAGTAAATTCCTGTGGAGTTTGTTCAACTACATTTTTAGCATCTTAATATCATGCCCTTTATTCAAACAGTCATCATTTTCCCACCTACTAATGTCAGACTAGCAGCCCGTTAGTTCCCTGTTTTTCTATCACTTATTTTGAAATGTGAAAACCATTCCAAAATCCATAGAATTTTGGAAAATGAACACCTGAACATTCCCTAACTGTTTCAAAAATCTGCAGAACATCAGATTCTTGGAATTAATCAATTTTATGTTTTGTCTTTCCTGGTCTTATCCTTTTTACATATCTTCTACTGTTTGCATTTGTTTCTTGCTCATTTACTCCATTTTGAAGCATATTATGAAACATTCCCTCTCCTTACACTGACAGCTTTATTTAATGACTTGATAAGCCTTTTCCATAGATTTAATGCTTTTTAATATCTCCGATTGGAGAACTTGCACTTTTTTGCTTCTCATACTGAAAGATCCTGCAAATTATAGAAATGAACCAGAATAAACAGGTTATTTTAAACCATCTTAACAACTTTAATGTTCCAGGGGTGGGCAAGATGAGCATTATCATGGTGAGTGCATGAGAATTCAATTACCTGGGGAATTGAAGCTCTTATGATTTTCCGCTGAAGTGCAAAAGGCAGGGAACTGGGATAACAGTGATATTGTGTGTGACTTGAATTTTATAAAAACTTTTTGCTTCTTGCATACTCAATCTCCACTAACATTCTGGAAGAAATTCATTACCTTGACAGCAAGGTGCAAAATGAGCAGAAAATACATATTTGCTTTGTGTTGTATAAATCTTCATTTCTTTTTTCTTGATCCAATATTTTGTGACTTTAGCTGTTCCAAATTAAAATTTATGCTGAATTACTTTATATTTTTGTTCTTGAGATATGGAAGGTTCCTGTAGGCAAAATATTTTAAAATTATAATTTCTGACTGTGTCAACTATGTTTTGTGGCACTAAAGTCGTACAGAATGGATAGCAGATTTGGATCCCTGAAAGACAAATTATTAATAACTCGAAAGTTGCCAAACTGATTGAATTCTAGACATTAGTTTGCTTTCTTTCAATTTAAACTTTGAGCTTTCTGCTCATCTGTATCACAAGCACCATGAATTATGCCAGGGGTTACAACAGTACAACCAGTCCTGTGTGTGGTTTTTAAGAAGGAACCAAAGTAAGGAGCAAAAGAAGGTGTTGAGGTAGGTAAAGAGGTGGGAGGCAGGAAGGGGCTGGTAGGTTTAAGATCTTGGAAGAGAATAAAGACAATATTCTTTCTTACAGCAAGGTAGATGTAAGTGTGGACAGAACATTATGTGGATTCTGGTGAGAACAAGAAAGAAAGTGGAGCTCCATTGTTGAAGATAGAAGCAGGAAAGTCTGCAGCTTAATGGATATTCCACCCACCCCCCCCCCCCCCCTCCCCAGGATGACATGCTTCAATGTGCATTCCAATTTCGAGTAGTGATGGAGTGCTTGGAATTTTTTTTTACAAAGCAATGTCCTGACTGAAAAATTTGATTTTAATCAAATGTGATTTAATAGTGAACTAAAGGTTTAGCTCTGAATAAATATGTCTACTCATTCATCATGAGGCAAGTATGTTGGCGTAGGAGGAAGCTTCCTCATCTCCACATGGATATTTTGAATATAGCAGCAGAAAACATATTACCCACAACCTCATTCCTCTCAATGTTAAGGCATAGGGAACCTTGGTTTTCGAGGGATATTGGGGATCTGGTCCAGAAGGAGAGAGGAAAAACCAGGAAAGCTAAAAGACTTAGGTGGACAATGTGAAGGACAATCCTAAGGGTTTAAGAGCCAAGGAAAGTAAGGGACAAAATTGTTCCCCTTAAAGATCCAAGTGGTTGGCTTTGTATTGGAGCCAAAAGAGGTGGGAGACATCTTCATTTTTTTTTCCATCAGTATTCACTCAGGAAATGGGCACAAAGTTGTGAGAAGGAAGGAAAACAAGTAGTGAGGTCATGGAATCAATGCAGATTAAAGAAGGGGAAGTGCTTGCTGTCATGAGGCAAATAACGGTGGATAAATCCCGAGGGCCTGACAAGATATGCCCTTGGTCCTAGAAGGAGGCTAGTGTAGAAATTGCAGGGGCACCAGCAGAAATATTTAAAATGTTGTTAGCCACGGGTGTGGTGCTGGAGGATTGGAGGGTAGCTCATGTTGTTCTGTTTTTTAGAAAAGGCTCCAAAAGTAATCCTGGAAATAATAGGCCAGTGAGCCTGACATCATTAGTAGATAAATTATTGGACAGTATTCTAAGTGATCAGATATACAATGATTTGGATAGCCAGAAATTGATTAGAGATAGTGAACATAGCTTTATGTATGGTTGATAGTGTTTAATCAATCTTAGATTTTTTTTGAGTATGTTACCAGGAAAGCTGATGAAGGAAAGGCTGTTAATGTTGTCTACATGGAGTTTATTATAGCATTTGACAAGATCCCACATGGGAGGTTAGTCAGATAGGTTCAGACGTTAGGATTACATGGTGAAGTAGTGAACTGGATTCGACAATGGCTGGATGGAAGAAGCCAGAGAGTAGTGGTGGATGTTTGCTTCTCAGACTGGATGCCTGTGACTAGTGGTGTGCCTCAGAGATTGATGCTGGGACCTTTGTTATTTGTCATCTCTATCTATGATCTGGATGACATTGTGGTAAATTCAATCAGCAAGTTTGCAGATGACACTAAAATTGGAGGTGTTGTGGACAGTGAAGGTTTTCAAAGCTTGTAGAGGGATCTGGACCAGCTGAAAAAAATGGGCTGAAAAATGGCAGATGGAATTTAATACAGGGTAGTGTGAGGTGTTGCATTTTAATAGGTCAAACCAAGAAAGGACATACACACACGGTAAATGGTAGGGCACCGAGGAGTGTGGTAGAACAGAGGGGGCTGGGAATACAGATACATAATTCCCTGAAAGTGGCGTCAGAGGTGGATAGGCATATTGGCCTTCATAAATCAAAGTATTAAGTATAGGAGCTGGGATGTTATGGTAACGTTGTATAAGACATTGATGAGGCCAAATTTGGAGTATTTTGTGCAGTTTTGTTCACCTAACTAAGGGAAAGATATCAATAAGATAGAAAGAGTGCAGAAAAGATTTACTAGGATGTTGCCCGGACTTCAGGAACAGAGTTACAGGGAAAGGTAATACAAGTTAGGATTTTATTTCCTGGAGCGTAGAAGAATGAGGGGAGATTTGATAGAAGTATTTAAAATTATGAGGGGATAGACAGAGTAAATGTAGATAGGCTTTTATCACTGAGGGTTGGCGAGATACAAACCAGAGGACATGAGTTAAGGATGAAAGGTGAAAAGTTTAGGGGATCATGAGGGAGAACTTCATGATGTGTAGAATAATTTGCCTGCTAAAATGATGAATGTGGGCTCAATTTTAACCTTTAAGAAGAATTTGGACAGATACATGAATGGGAGAGGTATGGAGGGCTATGGACTGGGTACAGGTCAGTGGGGCTAGGCAACAAAAAAAAAGGTTTGGCATGGACTAGAAGGGCCAAGGAGGGCCTGTTTCTATGCTGTAGTGTTCTATGGTTCTCAGTTGGATGAGTGTTAGACATAACTTTCTAATAATGACCACTCAATAAGAACAAAATAACAAGTTTTCTTTACTTGTACTCTAGGCATTCTGACACTAATCTTCATATGACTTTTGTCCTTCCTTGTCCTCAGCTGATATCAACCAATTCAGGAAGGATTGGATCTATTACTTAGTGCCTTATAAAGTGGTATGCTTGCCAAATTGGATATATTGTAATTTATCAAAAGCATCGGGGTCAAAATTACATTTCAGTTTGAAATTAACTGATGTCATTTGGTGTTTATATATTTGAGTAAAATTTGTGTTTGTAGCAATTTGAAGGGGTTTGTGCATTCCTGATAATGTGAATGCGGGGTTACAAAGAAAGCCTTCAATTGTAGATGTGAAAATACTTTTTTTGTTTTCTTTCAGAGAACAAGAAAATATAGGCACTCAAAAGACCAGTGCCACTTTTAATGGTATGGTAAATGCATTAACTGAAAAGACCATGTTGTGATTGGGGAAGAAATGGGATTGCTGAACAAATGCCTTTTGCACAGAATGGTGAAGGGGATATCTGGCACAAGGCTCCTTTTCTTACTAACCGGTGTTTTGCATGGAATTCCATTTTAAAAAAATCAATGGTTGAAACGTTTCTAGTTGTTTTAAAATATTTGAATTAAGTTTGTTTCCACTTTTTCAAGACAATTTATCAACTCATGAAGTGGCAACATTGGCACAGGTTTTGTACTATTTATTTTTTAAATCATAGGTATGGGTAAGAATGACAAGATTGTTTTTATTGCCTAGCCCTTGTCCTATCAAGGTAGTGGGCTTCTCTTTAAGCTGCTGCAGTCTTTGTGGTGAGGGTGCTCCAATGGTGATGTTCAGTGGCCAAATTCAATGTCTCTTTCAGGATGGTTCCTATCTCACTTAGAATTCCACCCCAAGTTCTATGCCCTCTCCGGGAATTGAGGAATTGTTGAAACAGATGTATTTAATTTAAATAAATAATCGTGCAACCAGTTGAAGGTTTCAGTTTTCTGTGGAACTGCAAAGCCACTTTGCTTCTTTCAATTTAAAAAAAAGGAAACTGAATATTTGAGTGTTAGGAAGAAACCAAGAATTGTTTAAGAAGGTTCTGAAAGTTGGTCCTAGGTGGCATACAGCAGATTGCATGACATTGTGAGGTTGAGAAGGTTCTGAAAGTTGGTCCAAGGTGACAAACAGCAGATTGCATGACATTGTAAGGTTGAGAAGGTTAAGAAGGTTCTGAAAGTTGGTCCTAGGTGGCATACAGCAGATTGCATGCCATTGTAAGGTTGATTTATGCAAGGACACAAACTCCTTTTCAGGTTCTTTTTCTATCTCCTGTGTTTTTAGTGTGAAAATTGCCTTTGACGACTGTCTTTGGCCTTGCAGTTGGATTAGTTGCTAAGAGATCTTCAGCAATGCTTTTCAGCACCTTTACAAATTTAACTCCCTCACAAGAAACTTCAATGATCTTTTGCTGGATAAGGACTTTATTGCACCCAAGTTTATCAATTTGGTAAACTGGGAGTTTGAATTTATATCACATTGTTCTCCATCAGCACAAACCCCATTTATACTTTGCCTATTGCATCACAATCAATTTAATTAGAAAAACTTAACTGAGTAATGGAAACAAGGGGTCATGGAATTCTTCTTTTGAGTTTTGGCATTCTTAATTTTTGACAACTTCACATTTTATACTTTCAACAGTATGAGAACTGATGAAATAGAACCCTACTGTCATTCAACAAGATTTTTACCTTGGGGTCACTTTCTTGCACTAACCTCATTACTCTTGCTTCCCCCTCTTAAATATACATGCATATAACGTATACAGTATGTGTGTGTTTTTATATATATATATAGTGAGTGTGTGTGTATCATTTATAAATCACATTAACATCAACACTGGGAGCGCTCCAACCAGATGACATTAACATCAATTTCTCCCGTTTCCATTTACCCATTCCCCCTCTTCTTCCCCTGACACGTTTTCCCCCAGCTCCGTTTCTCTCTCCCTCTTCCCTTTTCCCTCTATCCTCCTTTCATAGAGTCAAAATCAATTCTCACTCTCCTCTTATCATATCCAATTGACACCTTTGTTTCTCTGGATTTAACCCCCCGGCCAGTGTTCAGTATTTATTCTTGTGCCTTCCTGTTTTTATTCCTCGAAGAAGGGCTCAGGCCCGAAATATTGATAATATATCTTTACCACTGGTGGATGCTGCGAGACTGGCTAAGTTTCTCCAGCATTTCTCCATGTGCTTTACTACAATCACAGGATCTGCAGAATTTTGAATATTGGTGTAATCCAAGAATAATGTGACAATGAATTTCTGATGACTGACCAATGATGGGCATAGATTTTTTTTTTGCTTGCCCCCAAGTCCACCTTGACCTATTTATCTTGAAGAAAGGCATGAGCACAGAGCTCTTTAATCTCTGAATCACATGAAGATGATTAGCCTTAATTTCCCAGTGGTAGAGCTGAAGAACTACGACACCATGGCAAATTACTCTCTTAATTGTATTATGAATCACTATAATTTATACCATTATCATTATCCATCAGAAAACTGCTTTTTGTTCAAAGACAACTGAAGTAGATCAGGACTTGATGGGAATTTCGGGTTGTAAAATCTGACTGGAAAAGTGGAACTGAATTGTGGAAATTTTAAATCTCTGTTTCAAAGGAATCATTCCTATCCAGAGTACTGTGTGAGTTGCATGCCTCAGACCCTTGTTTCTGCTAAGTACATTGCCCAGCTGTCAGTGGATGCCTGAGAATGACTGTCCCTGGGTATATGGTATCTCTCTCTGGTAGAGCATTAAATATCTATGTTGATATGGTACTGTTGAGTAAAAACTGTTCAGTAAAACTTTAGTAATTCATGGTTCAGAATTTGACTCACTGGGTGACAATTCCTATGCTTCATTTGAAACACATCAGGTTCGCTGAAAATTTTATTGTGCTCTTGTTTCACCTGTGAAAAAGAAAAGAATTAGAAGTGTGTTGGAGTAATGGAAGGATGTTCAGTAATCTGAAAAAAATGCCACTCCAGCAAGAGGTCCTCAGAGTGCCCAATTAATGAAGATTTATTTTATATTGATTTGCAGCTTGAATGATTCCTGTAATGACATTGACACTTAAAAATAATGACATATATTTTGATGAAGTTACCCAAGAAATTTCTACTTTGTAAAATAATTGTTTCCAGATTTGAAGTGCAGTGAAGTGCTTATGGCAGCCACTGATTCGTGCCATCTGGAGATCTGCATTCTCAGTCTGCCGCAGCAAGCTTCTTGCTGTATGGATTACTACTTAATTTAACATGACCACAATCTTGCCTGGCTTGACATGCTGGAGGCTTTCAATTTAAAAAAAATGGAAAATTGGATGAATTTTGTATATAAAATATATATATATATATATATACACACACACATACACCTTTGGCTCTGTGTACGAATGCCTTTGGAAGACTACCAGTTCCATTATCATGTACTGAATATTTTACCATTTTTTTGTGCCAAATTTTCAAGCCATAGAAAGTTCAGAATTGAAACTTGGTGTGCATTAGAGATTGGTTCATCCTCCATAATTAATACTAATTCCAGATTTACATTTTGCAGAAGCACCCACTTGAAGCCCCCTCCTCTATCTGACATCTAAGCGATAAATGTTCCATACATAGTTCAAAATGGTTTCACTCTTTAAGTCCTGGTAACACCGTATCCAAGCAGCATCATTTAAAAATTATGGAATGTGAGTTTATTATGTGCTATTCTACTTACATGGGAAACAACCAACCAATGAGTTTGGCCCTTTCTTTCCTGGTCCATCTTGCTTTGGTAGAAACCATTTCAGCCAATGGAGATGGTAAGTGGGAATTAGGTGCTGACTTCATTGAGTACATAAAATCGTATTCGAAGACCTGCTGCCTGAATGCCATTGTGAAACTACCCGTTACCCTGCTACTCAGTTTTACCTGCACCGTTTTAGCAAACTACTTTATTCCCATGGTTGTGAGTTATGCCAATTGTGATATGATAAAAATGGAGTTTATCTGAAATGTATCTTCACTTAAAAGGAAAATCAACTACAATCTCCAAAATAAAGTTAGGTGTATTTTCAAAGCTAATCGAAGCCCTTTCCTGGTAGTAATGTAACCTCTCATTTTTTCCCCCCCCACTTATTTTGATTCCAATCTGCTTTGATTCTTTGCAATGTGCTCAATGTGTCCCCTACTGTGCAATGCAGTGGCAACTTGCACAACAGTTTAATTATAAAGTGCCAAGGACAAAATATCCTTGGAGGAATAATTATAGAGTTGTCATTCATCTCCTTTTCTGTGGTGGTTTGGTTTATTGCAGACTGCCTGTTGTTTCTTGAAGCAGCAATGCTGAGGTGCATCTTTGCTGTGTTTCTCCTCCCCCCTTACGGGGTGGCCCACGTTAACGGTACTAGATACTCCAAAAAATATGTACATGCAGCATTCAGTTGTTTTACTGATTATTTTCAGTTCATTTTCTTTTCCTGCTCTTGCAGGAAGGTGGGCAGTCTTGGATAGATCCTCATGGCACTTTTCTCCCTGTTGTATTGAGACCACACCACAGTTAAATAATGTGCCTTTGCACATGAAAATGTTCCATTTCTGCTATTTCTGAACTTGCTTTAGCTTAAAGATTGTCTTCCCTTGATGAGGTGTGCATGGAGAGAGGGTGTATATGGATGTGAGATTAAAAACTACACATTAGCAAAAGGGCCCAACTGAAACCAAAGTACTCGTTTGTGATGGTGGCCATTGGTCACACACACATTCTCTGTCCCTTGCTGCAGCAGCTGGGCTCTTTTACCCTTTGTAATACACATTGAGAGTGTAAATGCTTTTGAATAATCCTGACAATCAAACATTGGCATTCAATTGCACCTGTATATATAACAGTAGCATTCCATCTGAGTGGGTGCTCCAGCCTGCACATTTGCTCGTCAGCTGATGCTGCACTGGTATGCAATTGACCTTTGAACAGAGGAAAGCATCCTGTGTTGAAATAATGAGTCAGAATTGGCTGCATGTCCTCTGCAAAATGTTTGATGCTGAACAATCCACATACAAATGGCAGCCTCTTTCAAGATTTTCCATTACTATGTGGTTCTCATGCTACTTCTCACCTTACTCTTTGCTGCTGTCAGTTGCTTCTATCGTAATATTTAAGATCTGTTACTTATAGAAGCATAGATGTCTGAATTAATATTGCTTCATAATAGTGCACTGGTTGTATTTGCTTTCTTGCTTTGAACTGTTTTAAGTTTGAAGATTTGGAGAGCGGAAAACATTGACTCTGAAAACTGGGAATGATTTACTTGTGTTTTCTTCTCTTCCCATCCACCCCACCTCTGTTCATTATTCCAGGAGCTGCAGTCAACCTTACCCTAGTTACACCTGAAAAGGCCATCAAACTCGCTGCAAATGACTTCTTCCGTCACATGTTGTCTAAAGATGGGTGAGTGGAGGTTTCTTTTACCAAATTGAGCCAAATATGAAGGTATAAGGGAGGAAGAAGAAGAAATCTTTTGCTTACTTCAGCCAAGCACAGCATCCAAATTCTTTATTGACTTCTTCAGAAATCATGAATCAACATCATTATACCTTACAAATCAAGGCAATAAAAATGGGAATTGTAGAACCATTTCAACTGATATAAGTTAAAAACAATGTGTAAATGTTTTTTTTGTGTTGAAAGGGGACACTGTACTTGCATACTTTAATTGGTTTGAGCTAACAAAAATATAATGCTAATTCAACTGAAATACACAAATCGACTAGATGAAGGTTTTGTGTCGTAAAGCACCTTTATTGCATATCCTGCATGAAGCTATATTTGATTTATATTATCCCTTTCAGATTCAAAATTTAATCCTCTAAATACTGTGTTTAGAAGATCACATGCTTTAGTTTCTGCACATTTTAGTTTGTGTAAGCATTGTAGTATAATTCAAACGAAAAGAATAACAAACTAGACAAAAATTAAATTGCAACTTCCCAAAATATACAAAGATACTCATAGCATCTTGAAAAATATCAACTTGGAGCTAAAATTTGCATTTCTAGTCGTGACATGTTAGACCTGCAAAAATAAAAGCATTGTAGCAAAGTTTAAATGGTGAATGTTACTGTGTTTTTCCCAGCTGAGAAAATCTTTGCATTTAATTTTCGCAAAAGAATTGATTAATTTTACTGATCAAAAAGAGTGAATCATTTAAAGAATAATGATAAGCTGAGCATTTTACTGAGGGGGAAAAAAAACCAATTGCTTGCCAGATTAATTCGGTGATTATTCTCATTTTAACCCTCCAATCAGTCACTTGCAGCTCTGCCTGCCTCTGATCCCTACAGAGAAGCCAGCAGATGTTCCCATACATAATTACTGTGTATGAATGATGGGCATTTCCGATAGAAAAGAACCAAATGAATAAGGGATTAGAAATCCATGATAGCATCATAAATAATTATTTTCTCTCTCTCACTTTCTCTCGTGCACTCTTTCTTGCTCGCGCTCAATGATTAAATCTAGTAATCTTATTTTTTCTGCATTTAATGTAAAAAGGCTAAGAGGAAAATTAAACCAATGTGTTTGAATAGGGTGGTTGATTTATTTAAATGATCTGTATCTGGCAAGCCATTAGCACCACCATGTTTGGTGCACCAAATATCAATCAGAATATCTTGCGAAATACGAAAGTCTGCAGACGCTATGATTGTGATAAAAATGCAGAAATCTTTGGAGGAGTTCAGCAAATCTTGCAGCATCCATAGGAGGTAGAGATGTATAACCAATGTTTCGGGCTTGAGCTCTTTTTCAATGTATGAAAAGAAAACAGACAGCACCTGAATTAAAAGGCTGGGAGAGAATGAGGGGCAAGGAGGAATGGAACCCAGGCCAACAAACGAAAGGCAATAATTGGACATGGATAGATATAGTTCAGTGTGCCAGACCACAACAGTGCCACCCTCCTCCCTAGGATCGATAGTGAGTTTGTGATTGATGCAGATAGAGTGGAGGGCAGAACATTCCAAGGGGGTGAGATTAGAATAAATTATGGGAGTGGTGAAGTTGAGATGATTGATGTCTCAGTGGCAGTGGAAATAGCCCAGAACAGCAGAAAGTCAAAATGAGGAGGCCTGGAGGAGGAGGAGGAAGAAGAAGAAGGTTTAAGGTGGTAAATGAGGTCGGGTGGGGGGGGGGGGGAATCCTGGTTGTTGAAGAAGCCACAGAGATGGAGATGACAGAAGAAGAGATTGGTATCATGACATACATGGAATTCGTTGAGGTATGGACAAAAGGGGGTGAGTGTGAGGCCTCCATAGAAAAGTCGATATCCGAGAGAGGGATGGTAAAGACCATGCAGGGGCGGAGGGTTGGTGGGGGAGGGGAGGAAGATGGGGTGGATCAGAAGCTGGAGGATCAGAAGAATCTAAGGGAGGTAGGAGAGAGTTGGCAGTGGGGGGGATGATGGTGAGAGTTCATGTTAGAATATCTTTGTTTATTTTCATTATCCATTAACTCATTCCAGATTGTGTGTGTTTGTGTAGCTAAACATAAAGATCATTCTCATCTGTCAATGGCTATTCAAAAGAAAAGCTTGCTTACACATAAAATAAAAAGAGGGAAATCCACTTTTGATGTTGACTGGTTTCTTGCAGGAGAATGAATGTTACCTTGATGAATTTTCCAATGATGCAAACAGCTAAGCTGTGTCAGATTACAGATCTTATCGAAGAACAAGTGGAACATTTGATCCATGTAGTCTGTATGCCTCCCACTCTTTGTTCAGGTGACACATAGGCTTTTCACTCACAGCTGCAGGAATGCATAAATCCCCTTCTGGATTTGTATTTAAATTGATGTGTAAAAGGAAGAACTGAAACAGCAGCTTATGCCCCATGTGTTTCTTTGTTCCCTGTACAGTGGATTTGATTTTCTAATTAATCACTACATATTTTGTGAAACATTTAAACAGAAATATTAGATGGTGGCATGTATGAAAATCCCAAAGCCTTCCCTTTCTTTAAGTAATGTGAATGAAAAATTATGTGGTTTCCTTTCTCTCTGCACCCTTTTGCAAGTGGGACAGACACTCTCTCAACTTTCCTAAGGCACCCAGACAATACAGTTGGTGCCCCTCAAAGTAAGGGCACCTAAATAAGTGATAATATTACAAAATATGAACATTTTGTGTTCAGTCAGTAAACTATCTTTTTTCTGCGAGAAAGGTTTGATGTTCCTAGTGGCATTGCCATTTATTTAATACATTCCATTTCTGTACATTGCAGTGTTAGCCAGTTATTGTACTATATGGCATCATTACCATTATGTGGCCCCAGGGATGACATTCCCTTCAGTTGTTTGAGGGGCTTCCCTTCTGATCTTGTCCCTCAATGCCCAGGAATGAAAGGACCCTGGACTGTTTGGTCCATCCTCACAAATCCTTTGCATTGGTTGCATCAAGTTTCATTGAGTCCCTCAGCAGCCTGGAAAGTACCAATCATGGGCATTCCCTAACTGACGTCTCCCCTTTCATAAGCTATATTGTCATAGTGCGATATTGAACTCTTTTTCTGCCAACAATTTTGTGTAGAACGAGATGTTAATTCACTGGGATTAATTCCAGTTTATTAAGCAATGCAGATGAATATCCACGAGTAAGACACTTCCCTCCCAAAAATTAGTTGATAGTCTGTTATATCGGCAACATATGCATGCTAGGCATTATAAGTGACAGTGACCTATCTAGGTAAAGTGGTGCCCAAGGCAAGCACTGACATTGCGCACCACCCCCCCCCCCCACCATTTAAAAAAAACACAAAAAACTGCTACGCACAAACCATATTGCCTAACATATTATATGAGGAGCTGATTAGGTACTGTCAGCAGGGAGGGACAGCCGGGGGTGAGGCTTCTGTCAGGAGGCAGCTGGGGCGGGATGTTTTGGGGTGGCTGATGGGGCCATCAGTGCATGGCTTGGACTGGCAATGACACTCCCTCTGGCACCTCTCCGGACTCTGGCACTTCACCGGGCAACTTCGGCTTTTGGGGCTGCTTCTTGGTGCCAGTGGCTCAATGCAGGATCAATGGGGGGGAAAAGGCCATTACCCCTACTGATAATCCTCCTCGCAGCTGGAACCGTTCTGCTTTTCCCTGGCTGGCACTGACGGAGCGGTTCCAGCTGCACGAGGGATTATGGGTAAAGAAGATGGCCATTTTGCCCATTGTTCTCATATTGAGCTGCTGGCCAGGTGCAGTTTGTGTGCAGGAATGGCTCTGAAGAGCCCTGATGAGATGCCAACCTGGAGCGGTGCTCCGGAATGCACAAGTAAGTGGGATGGAATCTGTTTTGGACTAGTCCGGCTAGGGACCCTGATATTGAACAGGTGAACTCAAATATTGGGTGGGCAAGTGGCGCGCCCCCCTGCAAGTGGCACCCAGGGTATAATGCCTAGTTGCTATACCTAGATATAGCTATGTCGACAAAGACTCCCTTTACAGAGAAGTTATAGCAGTTTTCTGTTCCGATCCACAGTCAATCTACAAATTGATCCGTATCTGTGACTAGGTTGAGTTGGAAGTCGGTGTAACCAGCAAGAGCGAGGCTGTGCTCCTTGGTAACAGATCTGACTGGTTAACTGTCCAGTCTGATTACATGAATGTGCTTGGGATCTGTTTTGGAAGGGCTGAGGCAGATAGCAAAAAGTGACTGGATTAAACAGGTAAAATTAAGCAAAAACTGGGTCAGTGCACCCTTTCAAGAACTGGTAAGGATGTGGTCATCAGGTGTGAGATTTTCTCAGTGCTGCTGCACTTGTCACAGTTGTGGCCCATTTCCTATCGGCAGTTACCCAAAATATTTTCCATTTCATCTTGAGATCCAAGAAGGAATGGATCCAATGGGTTGCAATATATGAGTCTCCGGATATTAGAGGCAAAAGGGAGCACAATATCACCCTCCCCCGTGTATGATTGTGAGGCCAAACTACATGGGCTCACTGATTGTTGCAATTCTACCTGACCCAGGAGTTATGCCCCATGACTTAGCCCCATCGCCACGCAATGTGCCAGTCAGCTGGATGTTACCCCCACTATTTATCCTTTGTGCGCCCGTTCTTTCTGATTTTTAAAATCTGTGACGACAAGTCTATCAGGCAGTGGTCTTCATGGAGCATCCTGCAGGACAACTGGATAGATTCTTTGGGGTAGTTTCCTGAGGAGTCTGTCCATATCTGGCAGAATACCTTCTTGTCAGAATTCGCCAACAACAAGATCTCACTTAGCTAGTAGTGTGGAGCCAGCTCAGACAGATCCTTCCAATGCAGTCACAACATCACTCCCAAAACACAACCATCCACTAGATGACTGAAGCGGTGTGAAGCCAGATGTCCACCTCTTTGCAGAGCATAGATTTGGTAAGGCAGCCTGGAGAAGGATACAGGAGTCCTTTGTAATGGTTCATACCAAGCAGCTGCGTAACAGTGACTCTAATTTACAATTTGTTTCCAGGGAAATGGGCAGAAACTGACATGGCTTACTGCTGGAAGATCATCATCTCAATGAAAGTCCTTCTTCGGTCTGCACAGAATTGTCGGTCTTCCAGCAGAGCAAGATGCTCTTATGGGAATGCTTTTCACTGGTACATTCCAGGCTGCAGGAATACATTCTGAGGGTTGTACCGAAGCTCTGTGCAGTTAATGCCAAGATTCTGTGGGAAAGAACCACTATCTAAGGTCCTTCTGCTGACCCCAGTAATGAAGTCTCTCAAACAACAGAATATATTTTTTCTATATTCTGTGTACCTCCCAAAGGGGCCACAAATGGCAATGTCCAAAAAAACCAATGTGCTAGCACTACTACACACTAGTTCATACAAAGCCAGCAGCACTAAATTTTTTGACAGTTTGGTAGTTTATCAAACGAAGGCCTCTCCCTCTGCCTGTGAGTCAAAAATAGGGTTGAAAACTGCACCAGCAACCTGTCCCACACCAGGTTTAACCCTAAAACATAGGGTTACATTTTTCTTTGGCCTGACTCTAATGCTAAATTAAAGTGATCCCATCTTCCTGCCTTTGATTTGTATCCCTTCATTCTCTGCTTGTGTCATGCTTTTTAACTATTGCTGTTGTATGTTTCTAACTCCTTCCCTGGCAGTACATGTGCAGTGTCCATCCACACTCTGTTTTAAAAAAAACTTGCTAGCAAATCTCCTTTAAATTTCCCTCCCTCACATTGATCCTATATCCTCCAGCATTTGGCATTTCCACCCTTGCAAAATTCCTATCTATGCTCCTCACAATTTTTTGTATCTGTATCAGATGCTCAGTGCTCAGAGAAAGCAGTTGAAGTTTGTCCATCCTTGTAGCTAATATGCCTTAATCTTGTACACTTTATTGATTTTCTTTTGTTCTTTCTGTATTGCACAGATAGTTTGTTTATATTTGTTATTCACATGTTTACGCTGTGTACATTTTATTTTTGTACTAACAATTAGTGGGTAATTCTGCCATGCCCACAGGAAAAGGGAATCTCAAGATTGTATGTGATGTCATGTATGTACTCTGACAATAAATCTGAAAAGGTCTATCCTGGCGAACCTCTTCAGCAAACCATCCCTCCTTCCTAGAGTGTGATGCCTCTTGATTTGATTTTCAGTGCAACTCCGAGTATCTGAAATTGGATTCTCTGAAATCCTTAGTTATCCGAAATTTCGGATTAACGAGGATATCCAAAACAAAACAGAAATCCTCATTTATCTGAATTTTTTTGGAGCTGAATTGACTTGAGGAGATCAGACTGACAGTGGCAGACACATCGGGCTCCCAGTGCCGTCAGTAGCAGCGGACACCTCTGGCTCCTAGCATGAGCGAGGCCTTGGTGGGGAGGTGTCGGTGATTGGCACGGCCAACATTTTTTTTGGTGAGAATTAAACATTTTAATGCTTAATAAGCCTTACCTTGTTTGTGGTTGTTTAAACATTGATACAAGTAATTTGCTGTTGCTACTGGGCTGTTCTCCAAAAAAAACATTTACCCGACCGTTTTGAATAATTGGAGTTGTACTGTATTTTGAAATGTTCCTGGTGTAGTCCAACTTCCAACCATTCCCACTTCATCCCTCATGTTTACAAATATGAGACTGACTGATATAGAAAGTTGTTAGATTTTACACGGACGCTCTTGCTCTTGGGCTGTTCTCAAGGTAATTTCTTAAAATGAGAGAAGATAAATTATTATCCTCATTTTCTGGGCAGAATCAAACTGAGCTGTTAGAAGTGAAGATTGTCTGGTCAAAAGCCTTAATGAATCACACAGCCCACCAGAACAAAAGTAAAGTTTTATGGGAATGTCAGCATTCCTTTAGTACAAATTTTGGTTTATGTGGAAATTTGTAACAGAAGACTTTTAATCTTAGTTTTTTTTTATATGTTGCTCTTTGAGGAGATTCACTTCAACCCCACTCTTAAAGTCCAGCTATCAGCCACTTGTCTTAACTTCCATCTTATCCTATAGTCTGCTCTTGTGAAATGCATTGTGCAATTAATATTTTTTGTTCCTTCATGGTTTGGGGGACATTTCTTAGTGATTTTCTGCATTGGAGCTCCAGTCTGGTGTCCAACCCAAGCCAAAGGTGTACTGATTCAAGATCCTGGTTCTGCTTCAACATTATCTTTTCTGTGGCTGATTCTTGTTCCTATATACAAAGGCTTTGAGCAAGTATTTCCCTCACTGCCTTTCAACTTTCTCAGATCACATCTGTTCATTTTATTCATATAATGGACATTATTTTTTGGTATATATCTTCTACCTTTACTTGATTTGAGATTTATCCATTTTTTTAAACACCATTTTCTTGGATCTTGCCATTCAATATAACATTTGAGTGAAAAGTACAGATGTTTGCTGTTGTGCATTTTTGCTATTTTTCTAAATAAATCACTGGGTATTCAACACCAGGATTTATTTATTTTTTCTCCCTGGACCTTTTGTATGGTATTTGAATAGCTTTCTATATTTCTTCATGGAGGCTACTTGACCCATCAAGTCTCTGCTAGCTCTCATTATTGGGGTTAAAGGAATTTTAGATATGGGAATAGTGGAAATATTTTATGTTTTAGAAATGTTGTCTTACAATATGTTCAAAAAAAGAAAACAGAAATGGATAAGGAGGAAAGGTGGTGATGAGGAAATGGAAAGGAAAGATAAACAAAGTATGAAATGGCCATGTTGAACTATATGACTTTAAATATTAATGGAATACATAACCAAATCAAAAGGAAGAAGCTGTTAAATTTACTGAAGAAAGAAAAAATTGATATAGCATTCGTGCAAGAAACACATCTAACTGAAGTGGAACACAAGAAATTAAAGAGAGATTGGATAGGACATGTAAGAGCAGCATCATATAATTCAAAAGCCAGAGGAGTAGCTATATTAATCAATAAAAATGTACCAATCAAAATAGAAGAGAAAATAATAGATCCAGCAGGGAGGTATGTAATGATAAAATGTCAGATATATTCAGAATTTTGGAATTTACTCAATGTATACGCACCTAATGAAGAAGATCAAAAATTTATGCAAGATATCTTTTTGAAGATCGCAGATACGCAAGGGAATGTACTAATAGGAGGGGATTTTAACCTTAATTTGGACTCAAACATGGATAAAACTGGAAAAAAAGACTAACAGAAAGAACAAAGTAACCAAATTTATAATTAAATCGATGCAGGAAATGCAACTTTTGGATATATGGAGGAAACAACACCCAAAGGAAAAGGAATATTCATATTATTCAGGTAGACATAAAACATACTCAAGGATAGACTTATTCTTGTTATCAGCCCACATTCAAGGAAGAGTTACGAAAACGGAATATAAAGTAAGATTGTTATCGGATCACTCACCCCTGTTATTGGCAATAGAGCTGGAAGATATCCCACCAAGAATGTACAGATGGAGATTAAACTCCATGCTACGTAAAAGGCAGGATTTTAGAGAATTCATTGAGCGACAGATTAAAATGTACTTTGAAATAAATACGGAATCAGTGAAAGATAAGTTTATACTATGGGACGCAATGAAAGTGTTCATCAGAGGGCAGATAATAAGTTATGTAACTAAGATGAAGAAGGACTACAATCGAGAAATAGAACAGTTGTAAAGGGAAATAACAAATACAGAAAAAGAATTAGCAATAAAGGAAGATACAACCAAAAGGAGAGAATTGACAAAAAAATAAAATATGAAACACTACAAACATATAAGGTGGAGAAGAACATAATGAAGACAAAACAGAAGTATTATAAGCTAGGAGAAAAAAATGCACAAAATACTAGCGTGGTAGCTTAAGACAGAACAAGCTAAAAGAACGGTATTGGCATCAAGGAAAAAAAAACAAACAAATTACATATAACCCAATGGAGATCAACGAAAACTTCAGGGAATTCTACAAACAACTATATCAAACTGAAAACGAAGGGAAAGAAGACAAAATAGATGAATTTCTATCTAAAATTGAACTACCGAAATTGCAAACAGAGGAGCAAAATAAATTAATAAAACCATTTGAAATAGAAGAAATACAGGAGATATTAAAAAAACTACTGAACAATAAAACACCGGGAGAGGATGGACTCCCAATAGAATTCTATAAAACATTTTTTTTTTTCGAAACTTTATTTATTATTCTATAAAACATTTAAAGACTTATTAATTCCTTCTCACCTGGAAGTAATGAACCAGATTGAAAAAACACAAAACGTACCAGATTGATGCAAAACAGCAATAATTACAGTAATGCCAAAGACGGGGAAAGATCCACTAACACCAGCATTGTATAGACCAATATCTCTACTTAACACAGATTATAAGATAATAGCTAAACTATAGGCAAACAGATTGGCCGACTATGTACCAAAAATAGTAAAACTAGATCAAACTGGATTTATTAAAAAAAGACGAACAACAGACAATATCTGTAAATTCATTAACTTAATCCATGCAGTACAAGGAAACAAAACTCCAACAGTGGCGGTTACTTTAGATGCAGAGAAAGCCTTTGACAGAGTAGAATGGAATTATTTATTCAAAGTACTACAAAAATTCAACCTACCAGAGAAATACATTAATTGGATTAAAGCATTATATAAGGGACCATTGGCAAAAGTGACAGTAAATGGATATATATCAAACCAATTTAAATTAAGCAGATCGACAAGACATGGATGCCCACTATCTCCCTCACTGTTCGCGTTAGCTATAGAACCACTAGCAGAACTGATAAGAACAGAAAATAAAATAAGAGGGTAAAAATAAAAGAGAAAGAATATAAAATCAGTCTATTTGCAGACGACGTTATAATATACTTAACAGAACCAGAAATATCAATAAAATAATTACATAAGAAATTGAAGGAATATGGAGAAGTATCGGGGTACAAGATAAATGCAAATAAAAGTGAAGTAATGCCAATGAATAATGTGGATTTCACAAAATTTAAGAAAGAATCTCCATTTAGATGGCAAACACAAGCAATTCGATACCTAGGTATACAACTAAATAATAATCTCGGCCATCTATATAAACTAAATTATCAGCCATTAATGAAAAAATTACAAGACGACTTAGAGCACTGGAAGGACTTACCACTAACACTGATAAGAATAAACTGTATTAAAATGAACATCTTCCCAAGGATACAATACCTATTTCAATCATTACCAATTCATCTAACAGAGAAATTCTTCAAGGAGCTAAAGAAAATAATAAGGAAATTCTTATGGAAAGGGGGGGAAACCAAGGATAGCACTAGATAAATTAACAGAATGGTACAAACAAGGAGGCTTACAACTACCAAACTTCAAGAATTATTATAGAGCAGCACAATTAAGATATCTATCAGATTTTTATCAAACAAGGGAAAAACCAGATTGGACCAGATTAGAGCTAGATAAAATAGGGGAGAAGATACCTGAACATATACTATATAAGTAGGATGAAAAATTGGTGCAACATAGGAATTCACCATGCTGAATGTTTGGAAGAAGATTCACGTAGAAAGGAATAAAATAAATTAACAACTACCAAAATTAATATTGACACAAAATCAACTAATCCCTTTCACAATAGATAACCTTTCCTTTAGAGAATGGGAGAGAAAAGGGATCAAAAGAATAGAAAATTGTTTTTCGGGAAATAAATTATTATCTTTTGAACAAATGAAAGACAAATATAATATAACTCATGACATAATGTTTGCATACCACTAACTGAAAACCTGCTTAAAGGACAAATTGGGAAACAGTCTGAGGTTACCAGAAGGAAGCAATTTTGAATATGTGATTACAGACACAATGATAATTTAAAAATTTATAACAAACATGTACATGAAGCTGCAAGAAAAGGAGAACGAGGAAACAAACTGTAAACCTAAACAAAAATGGGAACAAGATCTAAACATAAAGATAAAGAATGAAACTTGGGAAAAGCTATGCTCCAGAACTATGAGAAATACAATAAACACGAGGTTACGCATGATACAATATAATTGGTTACACAGGCTATACATCACACCCCAAAAGTTAAATAAATGGGACCCAACAGTATCAGACAGATGTTTTCACTGTAAGAAGGAAACAGGAAGAACAGTTCATGCAATCTGGACATGTGAGAAAGTGAAAACATTTTGGGAAGATCTAAACCAGATATTAAATAAAATCACAAAAAGCAATATACCAAAAAACCCAGAGATCTTTCTTCTAACTTATATAAGAAGTAAAGAACTTGGACTCGATTTGGATGGAGCACAAAAAAGATTTATTATGATAGCCTTAGCTGTAGCAAAAAAATGTATTATGTCAACCTGAAAATTAGAAGACAACTTGGGAATACAACAATGGTACATAGAAATAAATAAATGTATTCCATTAGAAAAAATAACATATAATTTAAGAAATAACATCACAATATTTGAACAAATATGGGAACCGTACATGAAACACAATAGAGAAATCCTACCACGGACCTCCACCACCTAAAATGACAGAAGGAGAAAACAACGAAATGAACTGACCCAGTATGTAAAAATAGAAGACACAAATTTCTTGTTTATTTTTATTAAGTGATGACATTGTTTAACAGGTTTAATGTATCATATAGATTGAACTTTGAATAAATGGGGAGGGGGGGTTGAGGGAGGGAGGGAAGGGAGAGGGGAAAAAAGGGAGAAAATGACACTATATATTCAAGAGAAAAATGTCTGTATGTATTTTGGTCAGAATGGTTCATAGTGTGAAAAATTTAAAAAAAAATTAAAAAATCCCATTCACCCTCTAACTTTCCCTGTGATTTGTTCTTCCCACAATCCCATTAACTGCCAGCAGATTCAGCCACCCACCTGCACTTGAGCAGTTTCTTAAAGAGGGGCTTTTACCAACTAACCTGTCTATCTTGGCGATGTGAGATGAAACTAGAGGGCCAGGAGGAAACTCACAGAGAGAACGTGCAAACTGCACACACACACAATACCATGGGTAAAATTTAACTAAATTGCTTGATGCTGAGAGGCAGCAGCTCCAGGTGCTGTACCTCTCCGTCCTCTCATTTAGTTTGTTTTCTGACCACTAAGGACAGACCTTGGGCTTTTGACAATTCTTTGTATGCAAATTATTTTATGTCTTCAGCTAATCAAAATTTGTTAATAATGTGATGTACTTCATGCTTGTCTGGTGAGGATTTTTTTTTTTGTTTACAGCATACTGGCAACTTGAGATGTTTTATTTAAGACTTCCAGGGTTGTGTGATTTGGATTTTGTAAGTTCCTGTTGGACTTTTGATTCAAGATGCATCATGGTCCCAACACCAATCATCTGTCATTGAAATGTTGATTTAAAAGTGGGTGGCAGTGCATTGAAATTGCACTAAGTGATACTACAGAGAAGCTCTGTGCCCTATTGAGCCTGTGGGGTTGAATCAAGGATCAAACAATTTAAAAGCTGATATTTCCCTGTACTGGAATATAAAAATAGAATTGCAAGAAATAATTTTGTTCCATTTCTCAAAATAAACCTATTGCTCTTCACAAAGAGCAAGATTGTGATTGCGTCTGTTAAGCTGTTGTCTTATATAACTGACACAATGTTCAATGTTCATTATAATATCCATTGTTACCTTTCCACTTTGTTTTGAAGGAAGAAGCTGACTTTGCTAAAGGAGATGCTGGCAGGTTGTGGTGCTGGGACGTGCCAGGTTATTGTAACCACCCCCATGGAGATGTTGAAGATTCAGCTGCAGGATGCAGGTCGTCTTGGTAGGTGGGATTAAAACAGGAATGTGTCCAGTAACCAAAGTATCTATTCCTTCAGGGCTGAAAAGATTTACATACATGACATCACATAGAACTTTGAGATGATTTTTGTTCTGCAGGTGAGGCAGATAAACAGATAACGAATGTAAGTAAAATGCAATACAGAGAGAATTTTAAAAATCAATGAAGTGCACAAATAAGAGTTCTTAAATGTATCCTTGATTGAGTTTGTTGAGAAGTCTGATGGTGGAGGGGTAGCAGCTGTTCCTGAACCTGGTTGTGCAAGTCTTGTAGCACTTGTACCTCTTTCTTGATGGCAGCAGCGAGAACAGAGTGGTGTGGATCCTTGATGATTGCTGCTGCTCTCTGAAGGCACCGTTCCCTGTAGATGCTCTCGATGGCAGGGAGGGTTTTGCCTGTGACGTCCTGGGCTGTGTCCACTACCTTTTTCAGGACTCAGAATTCAATTTGTAAAACAGAAAATGCTTGAAGCACTGAAGATCAGGCAACATCTATGGAAAGAAGAACAGAGTTAATCCTTTGAGTTTAATCACAGATTGTCAGAACAGAGATCGTCAACCTAAAATGTTCATGGTTTCTCTTTCCACAAGCATACCTGACCTTTACATGTGTTTCCAACACTTTATTTTTGTTCCTGATTTCCACCTGTTAGTGTTGATTTTTTTTGTTAGCACAATGGTGGGTGGGCAACTGGAAGTTTGGTAGTTTATCAAATGAAGGTCTCTCCCTCTGCCTGTGAGTCAAGAATAGGGTTGAAAACTACACCAGCAACCTGTCCCACATATAGTGAGTGGAGAGATTTGGAAGAGATGTCTAGCGCATGCAAGTCGACCCCTTCAACAGATGAGGAGAGTCAGTATTTCTGACACCTCCAACATTAACACTAAAATACAATAAAAATTCCTAGTATCTGGCACCTATGAAGATTAGTAACTGCCAGAAGTGAATTTGCCAGTTGCTTGAGATTGTGTTTCGTGGATTCGCAAATTGACAGGGCACCAATTTTAAACTTTTGTATATTTTTTACCTATTTATTTTCTGCAATTTTTTTTGCCAGTGGCTTGAGGCTGCTGTTTGCTTGAATTCTGGATAATGGGGATTTTACTTTATTCTACGATGCAGATGGATCTTCCAAATGCTGTGATATATTTGGCTTGATCTACTTGCTGCAACTAAACCTACTTTCTCTGTAATTACATGCAGCTGCCCAACAGAAACTGATGGGAGCCCAAGCAGTGTCAAGTTCACCCACGGGAAGTTCTATTTCCAGCACAAGCCATGCTACTTCCTCAATTGGTTCCCAACAAACTGCCACACAGATCACCAAAGAGCTGCTGAGAAGCAAAGGAATTACTGGTCTTTACAAAGGATTAGGGGCAACATTGCTAAGGTATCGCATCATTTTAGTTTATTATGAATAATTATCGATTTCATAGCTGTTCGTAATTACCATTTTTTTCTATGATTTTTAACTAACTATCAGAAGTTGATAAGAGATGGTTCTGAGTCAATTCGATAATATCAGGGTGGAAAAGTACTTTATAGGACATCAAAGAATTATTGATGCATGGTTCCTTGAGGGTAGTAATATAACGTGCCATTGGTACAGAATGTTGACCAGTGATCCCCTTTGCTTATAATGGAATGATGCTATAGAGAGGATGCAGAGGAGATTTAGAAGGATGCCACCTGGATTGGAGAGCGTGCCTTGTGAACCTGGTCTTTTCTCCTTCAAGCAACAGAGGTCGAGGGGTGACCTGATGGAGGTTTTTAAGATGGTGAGAGGCATTGAATGTGTAGATGGCCAGAGGCTTTTTTCCCAGGGCTGAAATGAATAACACGAGGTTTCAGGTTCTTGGGAGTAAGTTCAGGGAGGATATAAGAGCTAAGTTTTACCACACAGTGTTGTGGTGGAATACATTGCTGGCAATGGCAGTGGAGGCAGGTGCAAGATTTTCTAAGAGACTATAAGAAAGGTACAGGAAACTGAGAAAAAAATTCAAGATATTGCAGTGGGAAATTCTAGGCTGTTGTTAGAGCAGGTTATTAGGTCAGCACAGCACTGGGCTGAAGAACCTATACTCTGATCTAGATTTCTATGTCAGCTACTTTACACTGGTGGGAGTACTCCAAACTTGCTCAATCAATGTAGACTCTATAGGAAAGAGGATCTATTATCGGAAGATTGGTGCATAACCTCCCATTCAATTCTACAATGATAATTGATTCCAAATCATGCAGTGATTTATGATACTAATCAGCATATCCTATGAATGCAATGGAAAATATCAGGAGGAAAAGAAAAGTGGAATGATCTATGAAACTCTTCATCGAGAGTGTTCGGAGTTCTCATTATACTATTCATTTACCTCAGAAGATCTTTACAACTGTATGCAATCGTGGTTGAATGATTGCTCCTGTGTATATTTCCATACTTATTTAATTGTTATTGACTTTGTTACCAGTCTCTCATCTTTATAGCTGGATTGATAATTTTGCTTTGGAAGTTTAAATTGGGCACAAAATGCTTCCATTAGTACAGTCGTTCAGTACCCAATTTTAATGTGTTTCTTTCCTCAACTAATCTGCTATGCATTATCTTAAAAGAAAGTCCTATATTGTGTAGTACTCTCTGGATAACATCACTGTTTTTGTCTAAAGGGATGTTCCTTTCTCCATCATCTATTTCCCACTGTTTGCTAATCTTAACAAGCTGGGACAAAAGAATGCGGATGGGAAAGCTCCATTTTATGTTTCCTTCATCAGTGGGTGCATTGCAGGCAGCACAGCAGCTGTGGCAGTAAATCCCTGCGATGGTAAGACACTGTTCTCATCTAGTATGCCACTTCGCATCCTGTGGTCCACGTACCAGTGGCGCCCACAGATTTGTTATAGGTGGTCCACACCAAAGATTAACTCTTCAGATATTATAAACAAGAAAAATGTAAAGCCAGGCTGTAAATTAGAACGGACAATTGCAACATTTGTAATCCATTTAAACAGGTACATGCATAGGAAAGGTTTAACTTTAGAGGAATATGGGTACAATTCAGGAAAAGGGGACTGGTGTGACTGGCATGGATATGTTGTTCCTGTGCTCTGCTGTGGAACTCAGACTCAAAATTTAATAAACCCCCCCCCCCAAAAAAAATTATTCCCAACAAAGTGATCAGGCAAGTATCTTGAGCCCATTAGCACCTCCCATCCCTCCCCTTAAATAGTGGTCAATAAATTTGCTATAGGTGTCCACAGTAAATAAGGGAATACTTCAAATTGTCCATGGATGAAAAAATTTGAGAACCACTGTTCTAATATATAGGGAAGTCTTCTTTCACTCCACCTGCCTTGTCACGATCTTGTATCTCTCAACAGCACCCCGGAGGAGGTTATTTGGTTGCCTCCCATGGGAAAAAGTTCTGTTCCCCTCTTCTTGTTTCTGGTGGCCATCTGCCTCTTTTCATCACTCTATGTGATGTATAAGCAAGATTGGACCATTAACCACTTAAGCTTGCTCTAACAATCAGTATTGATTTGTATCTGTGCCAAATTAAAACCTTGATGTAGCATATATAGAAAGCATCTTTGAAAGCTACAACGTGCCCATGAATTATTGACTTGGTGTTCTCAGTTCTAGTTTCTGTCCATATTTTCTCCCAACATTATAAGGATTGAAATTATCTGGATAATGTCTGTCTCACCATTTTGCATTTAATTGAACCTGCATTCCAGATGTGTGCTTTTCCATTCCAGCCATGTCCTGCGCACTTCCAAACAGAAATAAATCAGATCATAAGTACAGCTGCAGCTGTGGACAATTATTTCCTTTTTACCAAGAATCTAGAACAGCCATTCTCAATGGGGACTGGTGGGGGGTGGGGGGTGGGGTGCTACAGCATATCTAAGTAAAAACCTTGTTTTCTTTTCATCTCATGTAACATAAATTTTTTGTATCTTTTTTATGTGGTCGGTGGGAGAGAAATATGGAACAAACCAAAACTTGACGGCTTCAAAGGGAAGGTGGCCCATAAACCTTGAGCAGAGTCATAGAACCATAGAAAATAGGTGTAGGAGTAGGCCATTTGGCCCTTCAAGCCTACACCACCATTCATTTTGATCTTGGCTGATCATCCACTCAGTACCCTGTTCCAGCTCTCTCTCCATACCCCCTGATCCCCCTAGTCACAAGTACTAAATCTAACTCTCTCTTAAATATAGCTATAGAACCGGCCTCAATCACTTCCTGTGGCAGAGAATTCCATAAATTCACCACCCTTGGAGTGAAATATTCTTCCTCATCTCAGTCCTAAAGGACTTCCCCTTTATCCTTAAACTCTGACCCCTGGTTCTAGACTTGCTCAACATTGGGAACAATCTTCCTGCATCTAGCCTGTCAAATCCCTTAAGAATTTTGAATGTTTCTATTAAATCTCCTCTTAATCGTCTAAACTCCAGCGAGTACAAGCCCAGTCGTTCTAGCCTTTCTTCATATGCAAATCCCGCCATCCCTGATATCAATCTGGTAAACCTTTTCTGCACTCTCTCCATGGCAATGATGTCCTTCCTCAGATAAGGAGACCAAAACTGAACACAATACTCCAGTTGAGGTCTCACCAAGGCCCTATACAACTGCATCAATACCTCTCTGCTCCTGTACTTGAATCCTCTTGATATGAACGCCAAAATACCATTTGCCTTTTTTACTGCTTGCTGCACCTGCCTGCCCACTTTTAATGACTGATGCACAGCGACACCCAGATCTCTTTGCATCTCCCCTTTTCCTAATTGGATACCATTAAGATAGTACTCAGGCTTCCATTCTTTCCTCCAAAGTGGATAACCACACACTTATCCACATTATATTGCATCTGCTGTGCATTTGCCCACTCACCCAACCTGTCCAAGTCACCCTGCACACTCTTAACAGCCTCTACACAGTTTACAATGCCACCCAGCTTCGTGTCGTCTGCAAACTTGGAAATGCTGTTTTCCATTTCCTCATCTAAATCATTAATATATATCGTCCTGGGGGTGTGGGGTGGGGGGGGGGGGGGGGAGTGTGGAAAGATGAGGAGACAGTGTTATGTGGACTCTTCATCCCGATGTGCTTCTGATTGGTATGTGCAAAGTCTCCAGAATATATTGACGGTCCTTGTGGTTAATTTTTTACCATTGAGCAATTAGTGTTGTCCCATGGAGTGTATGGAGAAAGCATACACTTTAAGTACCCTAAACAGCAAGATTCAATTGATGAAATGGTATGAGCAATAAAATGTATTAGGTAAAGAGGAAATTGAGTGAGGCAAAGTGAAAGGCAGTGAAAACACAGTACTGGAGAAACTCAGCAAGTCAAACTGTCTATGTAGCAAAGATAAAGATACAAAACTGATGTTTGAGGCCTGAGTCCTTCACCAAGATATGAGAAAAATGTAAACATGCAGCTGAATAAAATAGTGGGGGGAGGAACACAGTCCTATAGGCAAGAGGTAATAGGTGGATAAGGGAGGGAGGGCACAACAGCAAACAGGGAGAGGAGGGGATAGCTCTGTGAGTGCAGAGGGAAGGGAATGGAGAGCTGGAGGAAAGGAGATAGATAGGGAAAAGAGGGAGAAAAGGGAGTGGTACTTCTCTCCTACCGACTTCATACAAAAAAAGAGGTGAAAAGAAATTGAGGCTTTTACTTAAATATGCTGTGGCCCCCAGGAGGCTGTAGGGCCACCATTGGCAACAGCTGATCGAAACGACTTTTGAATGTTCTACCACTTCCTAATAACTACTATCTTCTGCATGTAAAAGTTATATCTTGGGTCCTTTTTAAAATGTTTCCCTTCTCACCTTAAATCTATGCTCTCTATTTTAAGACTCCCCTATCCTGGAAAATAACATTGACAACAGACCTCATGATTTATAAACTTCCACAAGTCTACTGCTCAGCCTCTGACACTTTAGAGAGAAAAGTTCCAGCCTCTCCTTTCTTTCAAGCCTGCCAGTCCCGGCAACATCTTTGTGAAACTTTCAGAATCCGAATTTGTTGTCATGACCAAGTCATGAAATTCGGTGTTTTGTGGCAGCGTCAGAGGTCAAATATTTATATTATAACCATCTTACAGCATCACTCTAAATTTTAAAAATGCACAAAAAATAAAACAGGGTCTTTAGTTCATTGATTATTCAGGAATCTGAAGCTGTCCTTGTGCCACTGAGTGCTTGCCTTTGGGCTCCTGTACCTTTTCCTGATGGTAGCAGCTTTCCAGTTTAATGTCATCTTTCCTCTACGTGGGTAATTAGAACTGCAAACAATACTCCAAATGTCATGTTACCAACACCTTGTACAGTTAAGTACAACTTCTTAACTCCTTTGTTCCCCATCCTGACTAATAAATGCTCACATGTCCTATCCACAACACTGATTTGCAATTCTCTCAGAAAGCCAGTATAGGATATAACAGGACTCTGAATATTTCCAGACTTGACATCAACAGGAGAAATGGAACCAAGTAAATTCAGGAAATTGAATTTTTACTCTTGCTGTAACAATTAACATTTTTTTGAATCTTTTCTTTCACTTCAGTAATAAAGACAAGACTTCAGTCTCTTCAAAGAGGTTTGAATGAAGACACATACTTGGGAATAGTAGACTGCACCAGGTAATAAATAAGACAAATATTCTAAATCAACAAGCACCTGTGTTTATAGTATGCCTTTAACATAGCACAGCATCCACAGCATGTTATGAAGGATGAAGGAAAATTGATGCAAAGGCACAGGAAAAGGACAGAATGATGAGGAACTTCATGAGGGATGGGTTGGGTTTATGGTGGAATTGGAGGGACAGAGGATACATGATGCAGGAGTTCCCTAGGTAGATACAGGGCAAGGGGTGAATAAGCTTTCAGAATCATTCCAATGAATGTGAACACCGAGCGGGTTGTGCAGATGTAATTACTCTGAAGTAGACCTCGGTGAGGCTGGGGAGTGATTTGCACAGAACTTTAAATTTGTTATAATTTAAAATTGGGGAGTAGCTTAGAGGTGTAAAATTTGGTTGATGAAAGTAAAATGTGGCATAACATGCGAGACAGCAGAGATGTAAGTGAAATGAAACTCAGAGATTGGAATCTCTCCAGCAGAACATTGAAGTCTACAGGTGAGAAAGAGTTGAAAGAACTATCAAAGGCAGGTGATAATCATATAAAGTTGTGGTTAGGATTAAACCTTTGGGTGTATGTTAGTGATTTTTTTTATTGTAAGTCAATATAAAGTTACTTTTGTGGCCCAGGTTATACACACTTTAAACCAGGGGTGGGCAATCAATGGCCCACAATCTACATTTATCCATTCAGCGCCACTCACACACCCCTCCCAGCACTGCTGCTGCCACCTTGGCCCCCCCTCCCCTCCTTCCCCCCCACCCCGCACCCTGGTCCGATGCTGTCAAAAAAATCAATGAAGCCGTCAAAAAATCAGTGAAGTCTCCCATTCAACCACTGACTCACCACCAGGCCCACCCATGGTAAAAGCTTGCCCCCCCCCCCCCCCCCCCGCTTTAAACCTGCTAATTTACTTTAATACTGTCGGATGCAAATTACTGCTGATAACCACAAACGTAAATCTGTTTTATTACCATGACTGCTCTTTAATTTCATGTTTTCACTGTTTTGATTCATTATTTGTGTATATGTTCCATGATATTATTTTAGTTAATAATGTGTCCATGCTTTGCACTTACTCCAGTATCAGGGCAATTAAATAGTCTCCCATTATTCTGTTTTATTGGTAATGTTTTTGAAAGTTGAGAGGTTCGATTTAAGTATGGCTAACTATGACAACCATTTTGTAAATTGGATCTGTACTCTTTCTATGAACCTGGGCCAAAATTTGTCTTTGAATCAACATGATCTGAAGAGATTTTCTGGTCACGTATCTCACTTGCTGCTTGTGAGCCTTTATGTGAAAATTGGAGATTGCATTAACTCAATAACTCACCATGAGCAAAATTGAGTCCACTGGGAAATATGAAAAATTAAATATAAATTTAATCATTTAATTTGCAGTCCACTCAATGAATCTCTTGATTCATGAAAAAATATTTTTAATTTAGCATGTTTTCATTGAGAATTTCTGAATTTCACCTATGGGTTTCTTTCAACTTAAGTGGCTTCAACAACTTGCATTGGCTCAAAGATGCCTGCATTGGTTACTGTCCTTTGGCGCTATCCAATAACTGCAGCTGAAAAGTGGTTGTGGATAGACATCAGAAGAGACTTCAACTAGGCACTCTGCAAATAAAGAATGACTAGACAAGTGTGAGACTAAATAATTCTTACTTTCTAATGAAGTGTCCCCATGAGAAGACTATATCCTCCCTAAAAGTACCAAGTAAATATAGGAGTTTAAGAACTACTGGTAATATCCATGATAAAGAATGCAGACAGCAAACCTTCCATTGTAGTGAAAGCAGACTTTAATTCTTGAGAGTTAACTCTAATCCCTTCCAATAATGTTTCAATCAATGTACCAGACCTCAATTTAGACTTCCATTAAGGACATAGCTGAGATTGAGAATCAGGCCTACTGTTAATATTGTGTTTGTGTTATCTCGATCCATGTGTGATGATGTTTGATTACAAATGTGCTGCTTGTTGGAAATCTTGGAACAATACTGATTGCTTACTGTATTTCCCATTATAGGAAAATCTGGAGAAATGAAGGAGCAGGAGCTTTCTTGAAGGGGGCATACTGCAGAGCACTGGTCATTGCCCCACTCTTTGGTATTGCACAAGTTGTTTACTTCCTGGGAATAGCAGAGACCGTTTTAGAGATGCTTTCAAACAGACGATATTAATGAAGATTTCAACCAAGGCAACTAGACATTGAACCTGGTTCCACAGGATAATGTATGTCACTTGAACAGCACAGTTTTTGGAGACTAAAACTTGAATCACCATCGTCTTCTCCCATTACCACTCACCCGACTTCCCCACCTTCATCACAGAAACACAGAACCCAAACATTCCTAAAGACTGTCAGTATTTTTGTTTGTTTTTAATTATTAACACTTGGATGAAAATGTGTCTGGGGTTATACAGTATCAGATATCACCATTACTATAGTTCCGTTCCTTTAAGTTGGTCAGTACTGATACAACACCAGCCTTTCTCAAGGGATCATCCCCCGAGGAAACAACAATGCAGGAGGCTGGTTGTGTTCTGTTACTGGAAATGGGCTTTTTAATACTTTGGGCTTCTGTATCACAAGGTGCTGAGTGGCATTTTTAACAAAGAAATGTGAATCGTCCATTCAATGCCGTCTTGTTTTTTGGAATAACAGGTAATTTGGTCTACTAACATCTAAATAATTAAGTTTGATGGCATAAAAGGAACAATGTGACATCAGCTGCCTTTTAGATGTTTCATTGTTCTTACAATTGACTTGTCAAAATTCAATACAAGCTGGCATTTAATGACTAGCTTATCTGATATCTCTAGGCAAATATCACTCTTTCCCCCCCCCCCCCCCATTCTTTAATTTGTTCTGAAAGAGTCAAAACAAATAGGAAAAAAATGCAATGTCTCGGACTCCATAGTTGCTGATGGTTATGGTTTGCAGCAGTTTTCTATGAACACTTTAAACATCAAAGCGGAGACGAGAGATGGGTACACTTTGAACAAGGCTGGCAAAACCTTAGTGGAGTTAGGAAAGGAGGGAAATTAATTTGATATGATCTGTTTCAAACCATGAATAAAACTCTAAAAGCACATCTTAAATTCAAGTAATTCCTGGACCGCAGTATCAGTGAAGGCTTTCAAAGATGAAGCTATATGATCTGTGTGGGGTTGTCACTACACGGCACTATTTCTGTCTTAACACCAGCACCTTGGTATCAGCTTGGAAGACAGATTGCTTCTCTAGTCTTTCGCACCCAAACTATGCCAGTATTGTTCTGACTGCTCCATCTATGAATTAAGACCACCTGATTCACTTGGTGACATTTTAACTTTCTCATATTATTAGAACAAGCTAGTATTGTCCCTTGAACTTCATTAGATTCCACATTGGAAACAGGTGATATTTGTCTCTATGGCATGTTTTATTATTGTATGAGAAGCCAATATATTTTAATCCTAAGTAATTCTCTTAGTATATGTACTCATTTTGCTCCCAATAGCAGCTACCAGCAATATAATTCAAAATATTTTCCTCAAATGCCAGATTAATTTTGAATGATGAGCTTTTTATTTCCATTGTACATCTGGAGTTGGTATAAATCTTCCCAGAGGCCCACCTTTTGCATTGCTAGTGTTTTAATGAACTGCATTTTAACACCTAACAAATACTGTATAAGAAATTTTGTTCTGAAGGTTTATAACTTTATCTCAACTCTGACTGGATTATTGGTTGGTAATCCACTGCCCAGATATCTGGAATCTTCTATCTGCACAACATATCTGTACATTTCAGTACAGGTACTGAGAACTGGGATGTCGCTGCTGCAGAATGGATTAAGAATAAATATGCTGCTAGTTTACAATTGTATGAGGGAAAAAAAACGGGTTTAATGTAGGATATTTCTTTTTTAAAGAGCAGAGTAATATTTTTATAACAAAAAACGATTTAATCACACCACCCCCCCCCCCCCAACACCAATCATACACCACCATGTTTTTTATAATCCCTGATATGATCCCTTGGAAATGCTGTACTCTAAAGACCTGTATTTTTTTTTACAGTACAGTACTTCTTGTACCCAGTGTGTCAGTACTGATACCAAAGTATTATTTGAACTCTGCTTTACATGATTGAAGAGGGTTATTGTTCTGGTCTGTTTTGGAGATGCTGAGTTTTTTGTGATTTAATTACCATTGAAATAGTATGCTTACAATCTTTATTGAGAAATGTGCTAGGTTTAGGTTGTAAGGAAGTATTAAGTGTATGGGGAAGGCGTGTTCATGAGATTACTTGTCTCCAGCAAAATTGCATTTGAAACTTGATCGTAAAGAGTTCTCATTATTGTGCAATATGGATAAAAAATAAATCTGCAGGAGAATAGATGATGTAGTGAGTTAGGCTATTGCCTTTATACCTCGGACAGGTGACCAAATCCAGTCTACAGTAATGAGATAAATCTGCTTTTTTTTACCTCTGCATCCTAAATACAATGAGTTTGCCGCCTAACCAAAGTGCTGCTAATAGGCACTGATTTGCCAATCTTACAAGGTATACTACAGGGTGACTGAAGTGGAATTGGCTCACACTGGTGCAATAGAGAGTCTTCAAGTTTTGTGCTTGAACCATGATATTAGAGCTTAACCCTGACACTTGAGGACTGTTCAAATTATAATATGAAAAGTCAATGCTTGAAGTCTGAATTAAAATATAGAAGTTAGATCCATCCAATTCCAATTGACCTGCCAACATTTCAGACACCTAATGATTTTTGTGCTCTACAGTGAAATTCCTTTATTGTGAACTGACCTATAGGATTAGCAGACCCTAACAAGAGTGTGCTAGAGTGAATTGGATTTTTTTTCTCAGGGCAGTAGTCCAGCATACATAATGTCATAGTTCCTTCCTGTGGTTAATACAATGCCTTTACTCGGGACCAAACCGGGGTTCAAATCCCATGCTGTCTATAAGGAGTTTGTACGTTCTCCCCGTGTCTGTTTGGGATTTCTCTGGGGACTCCAGTTTCCTCCCACTGTTCAAAACAAACCGGAGGAATAGGTTAATAGGGTGTAAATTGGGCTGCACGGACTTGTGGGCCGAAATGGTCTGTTACCGTGCTGTATGTCTACATTTTTTTAAAATTAAGTTGTGCAGTTAGAATTCCGAATCACTTCCTGCCTTGATTCTTGTTTTAGAGCACTGGAATATTGTGGACCCTGTGAATACTATGAAAATCTACTGGGGTACTTGATCTTGCAAATTTATATCAAGGGCCAATGGAGTAATGATATTGTATGAGAATGTAGTGTCATATACATAGATGCACTAAAATTCTTTCTTGCAGTAGCCACAGGTGCATAAGATACATCAACAATGGTAAAGTGAATTACTGCCATGCACAAGGAGATTTTTAAAAGTGACATTATTTTAAAAAAAATATTCACAATTGTAGTTAATGCAAAAATAAGTCGTGTTTCCACAGTTCAGGCAGATCTTTTGGTGGACCCGGAGTAGGTTATGGTTAGGATAGTGGAGAGAGGTTCAAGGACCTCGTAGTATGTTGGGGGGAGAAAAACTGCTCTTGAACCTGAAGGTACCAGACTTGGAGTTTCTGTGCTTTCTGTCTGAAGATAGTAGCAAGACGGAGTTGTGTCCACAGTTATGTGGATCCTTTCTGTTTTTGGCTGCCTTCTAGAGGTTAATGATAACTGACCAAGCTTTTGATTATCAATCCTAATATCTAGTGCATAATTTTAAGAAGTTTTGCTCAATGAGGAACCATACAAATAAAGTTGCTTTTATTCCGCGCAATAGCCTATGATATAACGCGGTGTCTTTCGATTGTTTATGTGCATTGGTGATAATTGATTCACAGTAACAAAGATGTTGTCCAATTCCTTCTGCAAATTCAAATTGTGTGTAAACCAGAGCTTTCTCCAGCTCTATATTGGAAATCCAGGCTTTTTCTACTGGGTTCCTATAAACAATATAACTTCAATCACCATTATGTTCAGTCCTGGCTGATCCCATTACAGCACATTCTGGTAATGTCTGAACTGAGTCTTAAGCCCTATCATCTATGCATTAACCAAGTTTGTTTCTTCATCCTACTTCCATCCCTGCCTCCTTATCGGGTTCCAAAATCTTCTGTTTTAAGCCCCATCATTTGGAGCTGCTTTTCTATGTCACCTTGCCCATGCACACTCCCAAGTTGTTAAATGCTGACCTAAAAATATTCCTTCAGTGACCCGTTTTCACTTTCCACAAACTATCTTTTGGCACTTGCTATGTGAACAAGCTGGATTACAAAGAACGGAGTAGTTTGACCACTGTCCAAGGATTTTCTCTAATGTTCTAAATCCTAGAAATGTACAGCCTTTGCCAGGCAATTTTTAAAAACCACCATTGCAAAGTTCTCCCTTGGCATTTTGCACACTCTTTCCCCAACCAAGCTTGATTTGACATATTTCTTTGGGGGGTTAGAAGCCTCTTAGTACCTGTCTAATTTTTTATTAAATGGCACAGAGCTTCAGAAGTGCAGTGTGTGGGAATCTCATTGTTCTTCAGACTCTAGACACCTTTTATGTATGAATGGCTTGTCCTAGAACTTGCTTTATCTAAGCCATTGTTTTTCCATCAAAGCAGTGTTACTGCCTACCCTTGCGCTGTTAGTAAAGTTCTACAAGGCATGTGAGCGTCACAGAGCATTATTTGAACTTGTTGGAAGTTTTCACGGTTGTTAAAATGTAACGGCAACTATATAGATCTTTATTTGCAGGCAGCTCTTAAAGGGACACATCACTTTGGGGATATCACTCTTCCAGCTGCATGGGGAGTGTTGCCAGTAAATGAATGTGCAGAGAGCTGGAAAGGTTGTTGAAGAACGAGAGTCCAGCAGGGATACAATGTCGGTTGTGAGTGTGTACATTTTGGGGGAAGCGACAACAGGTGAATGACTGTGCTCATTCTACCTGCTCCTTCGGACTGAAGGAAAAGTCTCCTATCCTGATTAGGGGTATGGGAGATCTCCCCAAAGTGGCAGTGAGCAGCAAACAGTGAGATGAGGCAGAAATGAGTGCACCTGCCCCTAATGTGCATGGTTAAGCAGCAAGAGTCACGAGGTTGATGGTGGTGGTAACAGGTTGCACCTTTCTTTCAGTGAGGATAACAAATACAGTTATCCTGTTATTTGTTACTAAGGTGTTCAAATAGCATATTTTTAGGTTAATAAAAGCTGGGAGTTTTCTGCAAGTAAATTAGAATGACACTGTTCAGACCAGGGAAAAAAAATCTATGCAGACAAATTTTGAATATTGCCCTGTTGGGACTATAGAATATTACAGTACAGAAACAGGCCCTTTTCTGCCTAGTTCCACTGATCTGAACCTGTCCATATGCCTCCTGTCCATGTACCTGTCCAAATTTTTCCTAAATGTCAAAATTGAGCCTGAATTTACCAGCTTTGCTGGGACTTTAACCACTCTCTGTATGAATAAGTTCACCCTAATGTTCCATTTAAACTTTTCCCCCTTCTCCCATTTCCTCAAGTTTTTTATCTCGCTTAAACTCGGTAGAAAATTGAGACGAGGTATAATTTGGTGGTGTTCTGCACTTGGGGGAAAAATGCACTCAGGAGAATGGGAATCCCACTGAAAAATGAGACAAATACCCCATTGGGTGTGAAGGCACTCAAAGTGGTATTCAAAATTGCTTCTGATGAACCAAATTGACAACTGGGTAGTGCAGTTTTTATAATTGTTTAACCTCTTGACTTGTTTTGATAGTATCAGATAATCCACTGTCAAGTGCCAAAGAATTGAGTTATGACACCCAGCTGTTGGTTACTATGTTTGCCATCCTAACTCCTGTTGTGCAGTGCAGGATGATTTATTTTTCTTTTTCACATCAGTACTTTTTTTTAGTTGCTTATTATTGCTATCTTAGTTAATCTCATTAGAGTGCATATTGGAATATTCAATGTTGTTTACCATTCGAGAATTAATCTGGAGAGAGTATTTGCTGAGCAAAGTGTTATTTTCAATAATTGTGTTATGGATGTACTCTCCTGTTTAACCATTTTTTCTTAAAAAAGGGAAGCACTATATTTCTGGGAATAAATCCAACAATTAACCAGAATGGTTCTTTGAAGATGGTTTAATGTTGCTTTGCTCTGTGGTTGTTCTGTGTTCGGTGAGCCAGGGTAAGTGAAGTTCCACAGTAGTGGCAGTTTTGAAGGGAAGGTCCACTATTCAAAATTGCATCTGTAGTACAAAAATGGAGTTTGGCATCTGTGATGGAATTGTGAGGACTGGACAAATACAAAGCACAAACAGGCAGAAGTTTGAGGCCCAGCTCTTAGAAGTCATCCACATCCAGCTAACCAGTTGTCTGCCTCAAAGGTGTGGTTGGTTGGCAGGTAGGTAGCAGGTTTTAGTCAGATCTTGCAGGATTCACCTGGAACATTTAATTTCTCATGCTCTCGTACTCTACATTGTCCAGACTAGGAAGATTGAAATTCTTCTTAGCCTCTCTGCCAAATACACTTATAACCTACCAGTTTACATGAGTGAAGTCTTTTAGATGTGAGTGAGTCTATTAAGCAAGCTCCATGCACTTAATTCAATAAAGAAAGTAAATGATACAGGTCTTTCCCAAAGTAACTTTAAACTTTTGCAATAATGCTCTCTCTAGGAAATGTTAAAGACTAGAATTCTGATGCTGACCTCAGTCTCTTGCTTGCCAGCTCATCTTGCATTCCAGCCAAGATGTGGGCCCAGCCCCTTTTTTAAAAAAAAATCAAACCTTGTGCATGGCAGGAAAAAATAAATCTTCACCTGAATTTACAATTAAACTTTTAATTGCAACAATATAGGAACAATAAAACAAATGTTTGCATTTGGAGCTCCTGGGCGTACTGTGGATTTCATTCAACCATGTGTGGCAGAGAGAGATGGCTACAACTCACTGCTGATAGGGAAAATGGCAGCAAATTAACTATAGATTTAGGTTCAATAGCATATTGGTGAAGAAAGATGCATGAAATTGCCATGTATATCTTTGCCCAATTAATCTCTGGCTTTGGCAAATTTCTGCACTGTTTGGATACCTGTATGTCCAACTGTATAATGATTGATTGAGCCTGAGGACTACTCATGAAAGACAGGTAGATTGTAAACAAAACCTATGCACTGTGTTCTGACTCCTATCCATTATATTCTAATTGGAAGATGTATCCTTGTCGTGCTGTACTCTTTAAAAAAAAAATCAATCAAACCTAAAATGTGTCCCGAAACTGGCCATTCTCATGAAAGATCATTTATCTGTTCTTGCTAATTCTTAGCCATGTATGTTCTCAAACTTCGTTCGGCTTTAACCCCCCCCCCCACCCCACCCCTCAGGACTTTCTCTAAGTTAATGTGCCCCCTTCTCAAGTTTTGATTTTTTTCCCTACTTCTACCAACGATAAAAAAAATTTAAGTATTTATGTTATATGGGGTGAAAAGAAAATGAAGCTTTTACTTAAATGTCCTGTGGGTGCCACCCCCCAGGCCCCCGTTGAGAATGGCTAGTCTAAAGACTACCTCAGCAATCTGAATACTCGATCTGGATTTAGAATTTTTATTTCTGATCCTGATTGCAGTCTGTTATGTTTCTGCAGGCTACTTGTGTGGAAGAGAGGCAAAGAGTATGTCCTAAGCTGAGCTAATTCCTTTTCCATTTCATGGGAAACAATGTTGCATGGATTTTACTGAGCAAAAGAAGAAAACTATGTATCCAAGACAATTATGCAGAATATCTACAAAGAGCAGAACTCAGGATGGGTGGAGTAAATGGATGGAAAAATGACCAAATTTTAGTACAGTATTTTAACAATCATGGGTTGGTGTCTGTGGTATTAATAGAAAACTGGGAATCATGTAAGCATTGGCTCTACTTGCAGGGCTGGTGTTGTAAAGTCAGTCATAGGTGCAAGTGGCAAAGAGAAATGCAGAGAAATTTTAGCTGTGGTGCCTGAGAAATGAATGTTTTTTTTAATATGAAGCTGTTGGTGATGCTTGTGATGTTGGTTAGATTTTATTTTTCCTTTACAATTGTTGTAAAGGAAACTTTGGGCATTGTTCAATAGTCTATGGTTATGTTAATACATATGCAAAATAATCTGTACCATTTGCACTGGTGCTTTTCAATGTTGAGGCTAATTAATGTTGTAATTCTCAGTTTTGCAATCTTGGCGGGTTTTAATTGCCTGTAACTAGATTCCACATACAGTAACTGTGAGCATTATCCCAGAACTGAATTGGTAGCAGTTAAAAGAGTGAGTGTAGAGACACTTATTTTAGCATTCGTGCTTTTAGTCTGGGAAGCCCCAATTTGTTGGGGGAGGTATCTTGCATTGATTGCTATTTCCCTCATGATCACACTTCTTTCTGCCAGTTCTACATGTGCCGGCCATTCACAGTAAATTTGTTAATGCCCTCTTGGGCTGTTTACATTTGTATTATTTTCAACATGAACTTTGCCAGCATAATACAGATACTAGTGAGAAGATTTAGGGATTTGTATGTACTGTACTTAATCTAGTATCATCCTTTGTAGTTCTGAGGAATTCTTCATTGTCAAAAGTGATGAATTAATTCACCTCCCCCCATCTCAACATTTGTTTGTCCCTAGTGTCAGTTGAAATGTTTTGGCTAGGCTGATTGACCATCATGATTTCCACTGGTGTTCTTATCAATATTTCTCCTTAAACTACAAATACCAAAAAGAAGCAACTGAAATGGTAATTTATTTTGGACCATGCAAGCGGAAAATTGTGTAAAACAAGACGCATTTCTCTGCAGAAATTACTCAAGGTGTTTTAATAGCGTGTAAGGTACAGTATAACTCCAATTATCCAAAATGGTCAGGACTGCGTCTATGTCGTATAAACATTTTTTTTGGAGAACTGGTAATTTTTTAAAAGCAGCCCAGTAACAACAGCAAAACACTTGCAACATTGTTTAAACAACAACAAACGACAAAGGGAAGCTTTTTAAGCATGAAATAATGTTTTTAATTCACACCCAAAAAAAACAACCTGAGCAAAATACTGTAAGATAAATCACTATAAACACTTGAAATTCTACTCACAATCACAGTGGCATCTGCTCACTTCTTTGACATCGCAAAACCCTTGAGTGCTCTGTCAGAACCAAAATGGCGACTCAAACATGCACATGAGTATGTTGGGTTTAAATTTTTTTCCAGCTGTGAATTGAGTTTGGCACCAAAAAAAATTGGATAAATGAGGATTTTTTATTGCTTCAGAAATCCTCATTTATCCAATATTTTTGGGAGGTGAAATGATTTTTGAATGAATGAGGATTTCAGAGAATCTGCTTTTGGATAATTGGAATTATGCTGTACTATATAAATTTTGAATGGTAATTTCTGTTTGAATTATTGCCAGTGAATGCAAAGAAAAGAAAAATTGATTGGCTCTGTCTTGCTGCAGGGAGAAGTGGGGTTTATAATTATGCTGAATTTTAAGTGCTTTTCTTCCACGAAAAAATGATGAAGAAGGGACTTAATTACCATATTTGATGGCATACTAGATCTGTTTTTCCCAAAAAATGGCACAAAAATATCCCCCGGGTCTTGAATGTGAAGTTGAAATTAAGATGATAATGGTGAGTAAGGGCGACAGAGCTCATTGTTGCCACATGGCTCACTAGCATCACTGCCATCTATCATTGGGGGCTGGTGGTGACCTGTCCAGGGAGGGGGGGAGCGGTGGAATCACTGTTGGGAGACTCTCCTGGTGGCCAGCTGTCAGTCCCTGTGCTGGTCCCGCTCCCCCGGCAGCCCGCCACCAGTCTCCACACTGATCCCACTGCCATACTCCCCACCAACAGCCCACTACCAGTCTCCACAGTTCCCATCGCTCCGCTCCCCCCAACAGCCTGTCACCAGTCTCCACACTGACCCCACTGCCCCGCTCCCACCCCCCCCCCCCCACGCGACAGCCTGCCACCAGTCCCCACACTGATCCAAACCCCCATTCCCCCCGAGGAGAGAACAGGGTAGTGGGACCAGTCCGGGTTCTGACAGCAGCAGTTAATTTTTATTAAAAATTTCTGCTTTGGCCAAGTTTTTTTTTTCTCTAGTAAATTAACAATTTTATTATTAAAAATATTTTTCCTGTTCTGATTGCATGTTTTGTCCAAATTTTTTTTGTGCTGTACTGTAAGCTACAAACAATATTATTAAATGTTTACCCATAAAAACACTAAAAAAAAATTAATATTCCCTGTTGAAATAGGGGGTGAGGGTATTGTATGCCCGTGGCTCTTATATGACGTCAAATATGGTAATGCATATTGTAATGTTATTCTGCCAGTAGATGCACTTTCAAAAATGGCTTGAAGGCAGCAAAGTTGGAGAGGATTGGTTGATGTGTGCAGTTGTCTATTTCAAGTCATTGTAGCCTTCTGATCTACATGGTCTGAGGGTAAGGAAGCCTGTGATTATGAAACCAGCCAGACCACACTAAGTGGGCTGGTGTGAAATATTCCACAACATTAGAGAGAATGTGTTGTAGTTTATCTTTATTCATTTTTTCATATTTATTGCTGATCACAAATTAAATACAAATCTGGAATCTGGTGACTAAGTTTTCAAACCTTAGCAGCAAATTTCAAAACCCAGGTGTGAGAAGGGCCAGATCTTGATATTTGCAGCCAACAGTCTGTCTAATGTTGCCACAGACTGCACAGTGGACAAATAGTTTCACGTTCAGATGAGAGGTAAGTTTGTTTATTTGGGCATGGGTTGCATTTGTCAATCTCTGGATCTGTATCCTTTGACCATTATAACTTGAAGCATTCCTAATCTGTTGGGTAAAATCTGAGTGGTGGTTTTTTTTAATTGAATGATTTATTCCAGAGTTGTGTAAGTGATAACATTTTGAACAAAAGTTAATTGGAATTATTTAGCAATTATGAATTACTAAACACTAACTCCCAAATGATTATACAATAGAGTGCAATTTATAAATTGTGTTTATTTAAATTGAAATATGTGCTGGACAATTTGTGCAAGAATACAGTTAAAATGATTTTTTTCATATTGCAAAATGATTTGTAAACCATGAGATATGCCATGTTTTAATTTCACTGCAGTGGGAGCAGCTCTTCTACTGTGTTAATTAACTAAACTTTCAAAAGTAATTCGAGCGAACTTGTTTGTGCACATTGACCTAAGAAGCTCGTAATTCCTTCAACACCACCAATTAAAAACTTTTTTTTAAATTGTGGATTTTTTCAAGAAATAGTATTTTCCGAACTCTGAAAATGTGAAATGTTTTCCTCAGCAGAGGGTTGTTTAAATGCAGTTGTAATTGAGATCCAAAGTTAACATGTTGTAATGAGTGTAATTTTGTGAATTAATGTAATTTGATGTGAAACCTATACACTGCGTTTAGTAGCTGCCGCATAATGGCCCTATTTAAATCTGTAAAATGGATCTGTATTAAAAAAATGAATTCTGTGTAATTGATGTAATGCTATCTGGTTATAGAGTATGCAAGATAATAAAGGTTATTGAGACCAAAACACTGCAGAAAATCAGTTTATGCCTTATCTACTTTTCTGCTAATTTTCCATGATGGATTTGTCATCTGGGTACAATACAGAAAGCCACAGCTGAGACCCAGTATCTTTTCCTTCCTCGGATGAGATGGAGTTTAAAGGTGTCACAGAAATTGTCACAAGAGGACAACTAACAGGTGCTACACACTGCAAAGTAAATCAGAGGCTTGAACAGACCACGGAGGAATTTAGAAACTTGTGGGGATGGCAGGAAATTTAGTCAGAGATGATAGGAATTTGGGCTGCTGGAAAATTTAGGGAGGCGGAAAGAATGATTCAAAGAGAATCAAGTGGAGATTGCCAGAGAGACTGCAGGTGAAAAGGAATACAGTGCATTTATAAATGAGGATTATGGAGGGAATTCATAAGAATGTTACAGGGCTGCAGGGAATGTGTTGAAATGGAGCAGAGGCTCCGGGAATATTAAGAAAAGTCCCCGTTGAATTTGTTTATACCCACTCCAGACTTGCCCATCATTGCCTTGCTGGAGATTTCCTTCTTTCCCCTCTCTTGTAACCACCTGGATATTCTGATGTTATTCCTTTGCTCAAACTCTCCTGGCCAAAGGTGGTGGAGTAAAGGCATAAATGAAGAGTACAAGTTAGAGTTGGAGTGAACAAGAAGGACCAAAGAGCAGCTTTAGAAAGTGGAAGAGCGATTAGAGGAGAATGCCTTCCAACAGGAGGCAGGCATTGCACATTTCTCTGAAGATCCCTGCCATGTTGCCCTTTTGATATAATTCCTCAGGTCTATGGTGTCTCCAAGCTTGGCCAATACCGTAGTGCAATAGGCATGAGCCACTGCCGCAGAGGCACAAGGTGTTGCATGTGGGCATCACCAACGATGATGCTCAATCCTCTTCGGAGGCAGCATAGAGCCTGTGCTGGCACTAAACACATGCCCACAAATAAGTATGACTCTCTCCTCACTGAGTGCAGCAGGCCTGCTATTCTCCGAAGCCAACGTGATGCTGCGCTCGCAGCGAAGTAGCTGCCCGAGCATAAGCACAGACAGTTGTATAATCAAGAGGGGAGATGATGCCTTCCATTGCCTGAGGTGCAGCAGTTGCCTGAATAGGGATTTTCCTGTGGCTCGTGTTTTGTGTGGAAAACATGATACTGGACACCTGAGGAGATTAACAGTCATGGGGAAAACACTTACATTCAGCAACTAGAAGCAAACTACTTGTTTGCATGCCCACATGTGATGAGGACGAACCTCAATCCAACATGGACTCCACAGGAAGAAACCATTCAAAAGTCACTAAAGATCCTGTGAAAGAAGTAAAACAGGAAAACCTGCGGACACTGTGATTGAAGTAAAAACACAATGATGGAGAAACTCATCAGGTCAAACAGTATACTTTATATACCAAAGATAAAGATGCTTGACCAACATTTTGGGCTTGAGCCCTTTTATCAAGGTATGAGCCAAATATAGCGAGGCGTCTGAATAAAATGATGAGGGCAGTGGGAGGAGCACAGTCCCACAGGCAAGAGGTAATGGGTGGTTAAGGGAGGAAGAGAAAATGGGGAGGGGATAGCTCTGCATGGAGCAAAGAGCTGGAGGAAAGGAGACTGGGGGAAAAAATGGGGAGTGGTCTCGCTGAAACTGGAGGTGGATGTTAATGCTATCTGGTTATAGAGTATGCAGCTGTGTTGCTCCTACTTATGGGTGGCCATGGACAGGCACGTTGGCACAGGAGTGGGGTGCAGAGTTGAAATGGCAGGCAACTGAGATTCACTTGGTTTATCTCCAGCAACACTTTCCCCTTTCTTGATCTCCCTGGCTCCATATCAGCAAACAAACGTTCCACAGACATTGTCTACAAACCTACCAACTCCCACAACTACCTCAACTGCACTTCTTCACACCTACCCCTCTGCAAGGATTCTGTTCCTTTCTCCCAATTCCTCCCTCACATCTGATCCCAAGATGTGGTCTTCCATTCCAAACCATCCAAAATGTCCTCCTCCTTCAAAAAAAGAGTGGCTTCCCCTCTACCACCACCAACTCAACCTTTATCTGCATCCTCATCTGCACATCTGCCCTGGGCGCCCTCTACCCCAGACACAACAAGAACAGGATCCCCTTGTCCTCACCTACCATTCTACCAGCCTCCGCATCCAACATATCCTCAGCAATTTCTGTCGCCTACATAATATCAGCACCAGACAGTCTGTGGTTCCTTCAACCACTCATCCCTTTCCACCAGTCATCCCTGTGATATCTGCAGGTGCCTAACCTTTTATCCGGGACTGGACACCTGCCATTGTTGGGAATCTTCCAGATTTCAGAATCATTTTGATTTTGGTCCCTTTAAGCCTGCCCACCCAAGTTGCGATGCCCTCTCCACCCCCCCCGAGTCAGCTGCCGACCCCCTCTCGCCACCTGAGTTGTGCTGCCGTCTCTCCCCCTCGTGAGTCACGCTGCCATCTCTCCACCCCCTCACCCATCCGAGTCGCGCTGTCGTCTCTCCCTCTCCACCCTTGCCTGTATGAGTCACGCTACCATCTCTCTCTTTCTCCCATCCCACTGCTGTGCCAGAACCAGAGGAACACCCCCCCCCCTCGGTTCCCCTGCGCTGGCACAGTGCTTTCAGCTGTGTTGGGGACTATCAGTAGTGACAACAGCCATTGAGCCGCGGTCAGTCTGACCGAAAGCACCACAACACTGCACAGGTGTCAGTATAGGCGATTTGGAGGCACTTATAAAGTAGTGGAACACAACGGGATACACGAGAGTTGAGTGAGAGTTGCATCGGGTCAAGTTTGCACCAAACTCCATCTTTGAGTAGATGTCATTGTTACGAGACCAAAGGACCCCAAAACCCAGCAGCAATAGACATTCACCAAGACAAGTGGTTTTAAAAACAAAAGTTATTTTTAATCAACTTTAAACATGAAAACAGAATCAAACTTTAACTTATGTCTATACTTAACTCACCCAAATTAACCCCCTTCTAATTCTGAGCGCACATGTATGTAATGTGTGTGTAAATTCAAGAAAAGTTCTTGGGTTCACAGTTTAATCTCACTTCTTCTTCCAAGTTTTCTGGATGCAGGCAATTCTTATATGTCCACAGAATTTAAGATGTATAAAGTTCACCAGGCTTTGATGATCAAAAGGTAAATGTTTACCGCTCAGGAAGGTTCTTGTAGGGTTTGCAGAGAGAGATTTGTTGTTCCAGGATTTCCACAACTGAGGTATCACCATTAGTCACTTCAAGGTCCCGCTGATTAAACTTGCCCCATCGGGGTTTTCCAGATGGTAACCTCTTCTTCAGGCTACCACAGAGTTCCTTTCTGTTCTGCTATTGCAAGAGAAACATCAGACAGATAGCACTTCCAGCCATCTACTGCTCTGGAACTTTCTGTTTCCAACCAGCTCTTCCTGGCTTGGTTCAGCCGTGACTGTTCAGTCTCTTCAGTGTCACACACACCAGCTGAGAGAGCTTGTTTTCTCTCCCTCTTTCTCTCTTTTCAACTGAACTGCCAGAAAGCCTATGTGATTCTCTCACTTGCAAAACCCCCACCTTCTTCAGCAAACAACAGGAGTTCTCCTTGGTCAAGATGATATCTTAGATAAACAAAACCCAGGAGTGACCTTTGTGTGCATTCTGTCAAAACCTTTAAAAAGAGCTTCTAACAGCCAGAGTGTCTCCAGTCCATTCATTTTATGACATCAGTTCAATTAGCACCTACTTGTGAAATGTGCATCACATTCTCCAGAGATCCTGCAATGTTATTGAATGAAAATTCTTCAGTCTTTCAAATAAGATCTGTTTTAAAATGTGAGTATATATATGTAACCCACTAATCTTACCAAAATCCCAAATATTTATAATTCATTAGCATCATCAACCAGAAAAAAAGTGCCTGTTTTTTGAGGTTGCCGGTTTTCGGAATTCTGGATAAAAGGGCAGGCACCTGTGCCCACACTTCTTTCCTTATGGCACATGACACGTGGCACAATGCGTTTGACACTGCGCACGTTGAGGGCTGCTATTTTATTCTCCATTGTTGTTTATTGGAGCTTTCAGTTCACTATCTTTACAACCCAATATCAATCAGCCTGAGTCCACCGCTTTGGTGAACTGCAGCTCTGATTTCGGGATCAGGAACGGGAGGTGATCTTCCTCTGGGAGGGGGGTCTCCTCAGGGAAAGCTGGAGATGTTGCTGGGGGGAAATATCCGCCAATTTTCCTGCTTCTCCATCTCCTGGGTAGATTGTATTCTTCTTCTTCGGAGCCCCAAACACTCCTTCCAAGTGAAATAACACTTCACTTGTGAATCTGCAGGGGTAATCCACTTCATCTGGTGCTCCTGTTGTGGCCATCTCTGCATTGGAGAGTCTGGATGCAGACTGGAAGATCACTTTGCTGAGCACCTTCGCTCTGTCCACATCAATGAGAGGGATCTCCCAGAGGCCAACCCTTTCAATTCTGCACCCCACTCCAGCACTGAAATATTAGTGTGGAAGAGACTGCCTGGTGTGAGCTGGCGCAGCGGAAAATCCATATCAATTTGGGGGACCAATCTAATGCCCTTTGCAACAGGAAGCCCACCTCCTCTATTCTCATGAGGATGGCCACAGCAGCAAACTCCTCAGAAGAATCTGGAGCAATGTTAGGGAGACAGTGAAGGATATGAACAAAGGTTCCCCATTTTCCCGATGACCCTTGTCAGGAAGGTGTTAATGGAATGCTGTGAATTTGAGGGGAAGAACACCAACTGCCTCCAAGTTGTCAGGAATAACAGTCACTGATGTGACCAAGAACCCGGCGGGATGGCAGAGGATGCTTTGGGACTTCCAGGAGAAGGAGAACGTGGCTCCATTCTCGCAATTCAAGACACAGCTACTCTTCACCTTCAAAGCAGAAGGAACGATTGATAACGGTTCAAGGTACTTGTGCCATTTAGTGGACGTGCTCACCTTCCTGGGCCGTAATCTCGAGGAAAAATGGACCTGTGTGGACATTTGGAATCTGGACCAGCAAACAGCAAGGTGAAGCTGAGAGAGGAGAGCAAAAGGACCGTCATCCACCTTCCCTTGGTGTTCACTACTGGAAGGAGCTATGGGTACTTCGTCTTCACTGAACAGTGCAGGAACTGCAACAAAGCTGGGCAAGTGGTAGCCCAATGCAGTACTGTCTTCTGAAGAAGAAAGGTCAGTAGGCCAAGGGCTGTGCAGAACAGCAACTGCTGTAACTTGTGTAGTGAAGCAGGCCACCTTTACAGATCCTGCCCAAAATGGTAGCCATCTTTGCATAGGCTATAAGAGGGGAAACTGCCAACAACACCACCCGTCAACCTTGACTGCGGTAGAGACCGGAGCGAGCGATGAGACCCCAAGCACATCCACCTTCAACCCTCAAACGCCAGCCATGAGGCTGGAGGCCCCTCTTGAGGAGGCAGAGTTGATGGAGGAGGGAGCTGCAGAGGAAAAGTGGCAGATGTTCAAGAAAAGAAAGAAAACCCAAAAATCTGCATGGAAAAAAACTGGCAACTGACACTGTATACAGTGGGAAGGTTCAAGACGCAAACAGCAACCTGTCATCGTCAGAGGATCAAACCAGCACAAATGACCAATGAAGGCAGTAGGTGCCAAGACAGAGGAGAAAGAAAGGAGGATAACGGGTTATGAGTAAGACCGATCGTAGGATGTACAGCACCCAGTGACCACCCCCCGCCCCCCCCAACCCAGGTCTGATAGACCAGGAGCAGTCCAGAGGCCACTGCTCCCAGCTCTGGGAGACCTGGAACAGTTCAGTGGTGGTCATCCCCCAACTCCGCGAGAAGAAGGATACAAGCTACCCAGGATATGGAGAAGCAGGAAAATTGGCGGATATTTCCCCCCAGCAATATCACCAGCTTTCCCTGAGGAGACCCCACTCCCAGAGGAAGATCACCTCCCGTTCCTGATCCCGAAATCAGAGCTGCAGTTCACCAAAGCGGTGGACTCAGGCTGATTGATATTGGGCTGTAAAGATAGTGAACTGAAAGCTCCAATAAACAACAATGGAGAATAAAATAGCAGCCCTCAATGTGCGCAGTGTCAAACGCATTGTGCCACGTGTAAAACCCTTGTCAAGGTAGATGTGACTTTCATACAGGAGGGTGGGCAGCCGCATCTTAGGAACTACTGGAGGTGGTCGTGATAGTGGTCCCATGGGTTATCGCACACAGAGATGTCAGCGAGGGAATGCTGCCGACTGGCACATTCTGGGCATTGGGAGTGCACACTGAGGCTTGCTGCGGCCAATGTGAGGGGATGGGCCTTAGAATCCTTCCGTTACCACGCATTGAGGGGCTGAGGGCAAACCCCTTCAAAGAGCAGAGAGGGAAGTAACACCATTGGATAACGGTTAGTGCCTCATCTTTACAGCGCCAGCAATCAGAACTGGAGTTTGAATCCCGCGCTGTCTGTAAGAAGCTTGTATGTTCTCCCTGTGTCTGCATGGGTTTTCCCCGGTTTCCACCCACTGTTCAAAATGTACAGGGGAGGGGTAGGTTAATTGGGTGGTACGGGCTCGTGGGCTGAAATCGCCTGTTACTGTGCTGTTTGTCTACATTTAAGAGAAAACAAGTTGTCACAGTGGTTCCAGTGGTGTAAGTGGCAAGTGTATGTAGAAGTGTAACATAATGGGAATGCATTGTCATGTCAATAAGGCTGTGTGGATGGTTTTCTGCTTTGTAAATAATTTATTGTGAATAAAGTCTATTTTTGGTTTTAAAAATATGCTTTTTGCTGTTAGACAGCTGCATTTAGTCACTGCCATCTCTCCAGGGAGTAATGCTGCGGAATACTGACCAGGTTGCACCTGCGACTCGTCGCATGTTAATGTGAGTAGTCCTGCATTAATTTTCTAGGTTTCGGTGACATCATTTGATCGTGGAGAGAGCAGTAAAGAAAGAACATATGTTTGAAGACAGACTTGGAAGAAGAGTTTGCAGAAACTGCTGTGATTTTAGCTCCAGCACGTCTGTCACTCAGTGCAGGGTGAATAGCTTGAAATGCAATTATGAAATGAATAACAACTGGATTGATCTGAATATCCTCCTGGCTCAGAATTAAAGTGGGAGGAGAAAAAAAACAAGGTGATCACATTCTTTTTAAAAGATTTAGCGATTTAAAAAAAAACTTCATTGAGGCAGGCATCCCTGAAACAGGCCCTGTCACCCACTGAGTCCGTGCGACCGTCGAGCATTAATTTGCATCATCCTACACTCATCCCATTCTATTTTTCACACATTCATATCAACTCCTGCCATTTCTGCATTCATCTGTGCAATAGTTTAACTGTTGATGCAAGTTTCCACAATTATTCCTTATGATATGTATTTAAATTATGCAAATCAGTGGGTGGAGAATTTAGCCTGGAAAATAGAGGGGAGGTTTATTTGATGTGAATAATGAGAATCTTGGCGGGGGTGGGGGGGGGGGGGGTGCTCCGCAGATCAGGCAGCATCCAAGGAGAAAAATGGCTCATTGTGGTGGCGCACGTCTCCGTGAGCGAAACGGCCCCGCTTGTACCACCATGCTGGAGGGGCAGCTGCAGAAAGATGGCGCCGTCGGGTCTTGCTCATGGGCAACATTTTTTGTTGTTATAACTAACTACAGGGATTTTCAATAAAAAAATAATAAATTTCTGCTGAAACCTAGCCAGAGCATAGAATGAAACAGTTGTGACATTATGTTGCAACTTTGAATATTACTGCAGTTTAGCAAAGTTCCTGATCTGTGTCTAATACAATCAGTGTGGTAGCCTCATCTTTATTAAAGCTACAAACTTATTAAGACATGGAGGAAGCTGTTTAAATGTAGAACATTACAGCACAGTACAGAATCTTCAGCCCATGATGTTATCCTGGCCACGTATACCTATCAAAAAAAAACAAAACCCTCCCTACCTCATAACTCTCGATATTTCTTTCATCCAAGTGCCATGTGCTCGGTTTAGCTGAGTCCATGCTGACTCTCAGCAGTGGAATTCCACGGTCCCAGTCCCTCTCTCTTTATTTGTCTTTACTCCATAGATGATTCTCTCTCACATGTCCTATTAGCACCTTTCCACACTTTTTGATACGTACCTTCGCTAAGCAGAAATTAGCATTTGATTGACCATTTCTCCATGGATGCAACCTGATCTCCTGAGTTCCTCCAACCTCTCAATGTTTGCTGAAGATCAGAATCAGGATTTATTGTCATGAACAAGTCATGAAAATCAGTGTTTTGCAGAAGCGTCACAGTGCAAACATTCATAATATAGACATAATGAGACCACCGCCAGTGGGCTGATAACGCCTCAAACCGTGCATCTTGGCGCCTCACAGTTTGGCGGGCAGCAACCTCCTTTGAAGAAGACCGCAGAGCCCACCTCACTGACAAAAGGCAAAGGAGGAAAAACCCAACACCCAACCCCAACCAACCAATTTTGTAAGAACATTTACAGTCCGCGCACTATTTTTTTATATAGTAAAGCAACGGTTTATTGATTATTCAGGAATCTGATGGCAGTGGGGAAGAAACTCTCCTTGTGCCGCTGAGTGCTCATCTTTAGGCTCCTGTACCTTTTCCCTGATGGTAGAAGAGTGAAGAAGGCATGGCCTGGGTGGTGGGGGTCTTTGAGGATAGAGCCTGCCTCATGTAGATATCCTTGATAGAGTGAAGTCTGGTGCCTGTGATGTCGCAGGCCGAGTTAACAACCCTCTGAAGTTTATTCTTGTCCTGAGATTTAGCACCACCATATCAGGCAGTGATGCCACCAGCCAGAATGCTCTCCACGATGCACCTGTAGAAGTTCACAAGAGTCTTTGGTGACATACCGAATCTCCTCAGGCACCTCACAAAGTCTAGCCATTGGTGAGCCTTCTTTGTGATTGCATCAACGTGGAAGTTCCTGGACGGATTCTCGGAGATGTTGACACCCAGGAATTTGAGGTTCTTGACCCTCTCCACTACTGAGCCCTCGATGAGGACTGGGTCATGTTTCTCTGACTTCCTCCTGAAGTCCACAGATTCCAGCATCTGCACTTTTGTGTTAACTTATTTGCTTTCTTTTGGAATGTGGGAGGAAACCAGAGAACCTGAGGGGAAATCACACAGTGCAAACTTCATAGAGACTGAACCCGGGTAAGGATTGAACTGAGTCTCTGGAGCTCTAAGTCAACAGCACCATCAGGCTGCCCAGTAACACAAATGAGTCCTCTCTGATTTGAGTCCAATTTGCCGTCCATTCCCAAAGAGGGTGCATGCTTTTAAATGTACTTTAGCACCAAAATGTTTGGCCTGGAAGTCAGCCTGAAGAAAACTGAGGTCCTCCATCAGCCAGCTCCCCACCATGACTACCAGCCCCCCCACATCTCCATCGGGCACACAAAACTCAAAACGGTCAACCAGTTTACCTATCTCGGCTGCACCATTTCATCAGATGCAAGGATCGACAATGAGATAGACAACAGACTCGCCAAGGCAAATAGCGCCTTTGGAAGACTACACAAAAGAGTCTGGAAAAACAACCAACTGAAAAACCTCACAAAGATAAGCGTATACAGAGCCGTTGTCATACCCACACTCCTGTTCGGCTCCGAATCATGGGTCCTCTACCGGCACCACCTACGGCTCCTAGAACGCTTCCACCAGCGTTGTCTCCGCTCCATCCTCAACATCCATTGGAGCGCTTACATCCCTAACGTCGAAGTACTCGAGATGGCAGAGGTCGACAGCATCGAGTCCACGCTGCTGAAGATCCAGCTGCGCTGGATGGGTCACGTCTCCAGAATGGAGGACCATCGCCTTCCCAAGATCGTGTTATATGGCGAGCCCTCCACTGGCCACCGTGACAGAGGTGCACCAAAGAAAAGGTACAAGGACTGCCTAAAGAAATCTTTTGGTGCCTGCCACATTGACCACCGCCAGTGGGCTGATAACGCCTCAAACCGTGCATCTTGGCGCCTCACAGTTTGGCGGGCAGCAACCTCCTTTGAAGAAGACCGCAGAGCCCACCTCACTGACAAAAGGCAAAGGAGGAAAAACCCAACACCCAACCCCAACCAACCAATTTTCCCCTGCAACCGCTGCAATCGTGTCTGCCTGTCCCGCATCGGACTTGTCAGCCACAAACGAGCCTGCAGCTGACGTGGACTTTTTTACCCCCTCCATAAATCTTCGTCCGCGAAGCCAAGCCAAAGAGAAAGAGCACCATCTACTGTTGGTATCTGTAACACTACAGATCTTTATATTCTCCAGAATAAATTCTCTATGTATTAGGAAATGCTTTTATTCACCTGCAGTCAATAACAAAAATAACTTGAATCCCAGTGAGCCTCGCATCAATTGCATTGAAATTAATGGAGAAAATTCTATGGTAGAAGATGTATAAACATTTGGAAAAGCAGGAACTGATCAGGTATCATCGGCAAGAATCTGTAGGGAGGCAGGGGAATCCTACCTCAGTAATTTGATTGAGCTTTTTCAGAGGCAACTAAGAAGATTGAGAAAGGCAGGAATATTGGAGGTTGTCTATACAGACTTATTAAGCCACTTGACAAGATCCTGCATTGTAGACTGGCACAGAACATTAAGACACGGGATCCAAATTGACTAATTGGACCCAAAGTTGGATAGTATGCTTTACTGACTGGAATTCCGTGACCAGTAGCGTACTGCGGGGATTGGTGCTGGGGCCCTCGTTATTTGTGATATATTAACAACTTGGATGCAAAGGTAGGTTGTATGATTAGTAAGTTTACAGATGCCATGAAAATTGGTGGTGGTGTGTGTTATATAGTCAGGATAATGTGAACTATTTTGTAACCGCGTCAGAATATTCCCTTCTCACTATAGTAACTGTAGTGCACCACTGTGGGGTATGTGTATATGTGAGTGCGTGAATAATTTCATGAGATGCTGGAAGACATCAATAAGTAAAGTCTCTTCTGTTATTTGAATCTCTAAGTTATTTAAGAAGCCTCCCAAGAAACACAGAGACATCACATGGTAGAAGAGAACAGGAATAAAGCCATAGAATTGATTGTAAGTCACTAAAATACGAAGGGGAAGAAGAGAAAAAAATTACTGAAAAAAAAATGGCTGGAGCAATAGCAGTTCACCCAGTGATGGACTGGGAGGCTGAAGACATTGTTGCATCGTTTATTAAGTTCAGCAGAAGTGCAATTTAGTATTCAAAAGCTATTTTAAAAATGCATCAGCAGAAGATGAGGACAATTGTATACTTTTTTGGAGAGGGGAGCGAGGCCTTGACTTATTTAATAGCTGGGAGCTTACAGAGGTGGAGAAAAAGGATCCAGAGCAGATATTTGCAAAGTTTACTTCTCACCTTGAATCCAGGTCTAATCATAGAATTAAATGCTTTGAATTTTAAGGCTTAATGCAAGAGGCTGATGAAACTGTTGATAACTTGCTCACGAGACTAAAAATTATTGCAGCAAAATGCAGATATAAGGATTATAGAGGAAAGACTAGTTGATCAACTAATATAGGGGAGTGCCCATCCTGAAGTGCAAAAGTCTCTTATAGGGAAGGATAGCTTCAAGCTGGCCGAAGCTATAGACACAGCCAGAGCCTTCGAAGCCATGAGAACACAAATGAAATCCTTATCTATGCAGACCCACCCACAGTAAAGAGAGGGAAGTGTTTATGCTATAAAGAACACAATCGGAAAAATGCACACTGCCAGAACCTGCAGAAAGGGTGGCAGACAACACCCCTTCGATGACCGAAACAAATGCCCCGCATACAGTTCTGAATGTAGAGCCTGTGGTAAAGCAAACCACTGGGCCAAGATGTGCAAGTCTGGGATGAAGACAACAGCAATACCAGTGAAGAAAAGACAAGAAGAAGATCCACCACATAAAAGGAAACAACAATGAGGACCCCGACACCCAGATACTGGACATAGAATCCATACACCTTCACGAGATGTTGGGTGAGATGAAAGAAGGAAGCGAGTTGGACACAGGGATCCAAATACAGAGGACTATCCAGAAAATGCCTACAATATTTAACCTAAAGGTGAGGCTGGATACTGGATCATGAAGCAACATCCTTTCACTCAGACTCTACTGCCAGATGTTCCCAGACAACAATAATAAAAGGGTATCCAAAAGATAGTGCATTGGAAACAGCAAATGTTACATTAACAACCTATGGGGGACCCATGATCAAGCAGCTTGGGAGAGCTAAGATCAATGGCTGCCATAAGGGAAAGAACATCTTCTGTACATTCTATGTGGTAGATGCAGAGAGAACAACAATTCTAGGTCTGGATAGCTGCTGGGAGTTGCAGTTGATCTCTGTCATTTATGAGATCCAGACGAAGAAGATATGCCAAAAATACAGAAACACACAACAAAAAGAGGAAATGATTTCCACAGAGATACCTGGCAGGCCGTGGCACACAGTGGGAGCAGACTTGTTCACCGAGAATCAAGAGAGGTATGTAATAGTAGCCTGTTACTACTCTAAATTTCCATTTGTCAAAAGGGTGAAACACCTGAGAGCATCAACAATCACCTCAGAAATGAGAACGCTCCTTGCTGAACATGGAACCCAAGCAAGTAATATCTGACAATGGAACACAGTTCATGTCACAAGAATTCAGAAAGCTGGCTGCAGAGTATGGGTTTGTTATCACTACATCATCTCCATACTACCCAAAGGTCATGGGTTCATTGAATGACAAGCGCAAACTGCGAAATGCACACTTACGTGAAACAGAAGAAGACCCAGACCTAGCTCTTCTGTCATTACAAGCAACACTTTGAAGGGCTGACATGAAGTCCCCGGCAGAACTTCAAAATGGCAGAAGATATAAAACAACTCTGCCAAGCAAAATACACCCTCCAGAAGACCAGGAGGAAACCAGAAGAAGACAGGCTGACTTGCAAGAAGGACACCAGCATTATAACAAACATTGCCAGAACTCTTCAGAGGCCAGCATGTGCATATTCAAGAGCCGACGTGAAAACATGGACCCCAGCAAAGGTCATCAGAGAATCTAAGACACCAAGATCATACATTGTCAAGACAGACTCTGGCAATCAGCTGAGGAGGAACAGAATTCCCATCCGGCCGACACAAGATATGATGAAGCAGAAAGCTTTAATACTAGCAAAGCCTGCAACACCAATATCAAGCGAGGTATCAAGTGAAGAGACCACAACCACAAATACTGAAACATCAACACAGCAGTTGTCAGGTGAAGCACAACAAGCTACATCACCTACACGTGTACCAGCAACACAGAGCCCAACGGTCACAGCCAAATCCACAAGATGGCGAAGCAACATACTGCAGCCAGTGCAATATCGATAAGGACTATTTAAAAATAGTTGTGTAAATAATTTAGTGTACAAGTTCGGTTACTTAAGTGGCACTGGAAAGAAAGTGAGAAAGAACACTAAATATTTATTTATTTTGAGAAGGAGAGATGTTATATAGTTAGGATAATGTGAACTATTTTGTAACCGCGTAAGAATGCACCCTTCTTACTGTGGTAACTGTAGTGCACCTCTGTGGGGCATATGTATATGTGAGTGTGTGAATGGTTTCCTGAGATGCTGGAAGACATCAATAAATAAAGTCTCTTCTGTTATTTGAATCTTGAATCTTTGTTATTTAAGAAGCCTCCCAAGTAACACAGAGACATAACAGAGTGGATGATGAAGAAGGTTGCCTGAGGATACATCAGGATACAGATCAGAGGGAAATTTGGGTAAGTGTAGGCAAGTGGAATTAATCCCAACAAGTGAGAGGAGTTTGGGAAGTCAACGTGAGGTAGGACATAAACATTAAAAGGATGGGCATGCTGATGTATGGATGAAACTTGGGATTCAAGTCCATAGTTCCCTGACAGTGGTAGAGTGGTAAGGAAGAAATATGCCTTTAAATACTAAAGTTGGGAGATTAGAACATACGATGTTGTGCAAACCTATATATACACCTTAAAAAAACCCTCCAGACCTCATCATCCTCTATTTTTCTTTCATCCATATGTCTGTCTCAGAGTCTTTATTGTTCCAGCCTTCACCACCACCACTGGCAATGCCTTTCAGAAATCCACAACACTCTGTGTAAAAAAAATCCTTAATCCCTGATATCTCCCCTAAATGTTCCCCCCTTCACTTTGAACAGGTCTCCTCTGGTGTTTGCTACTCCTGCCCTGGGATAAAGGTACTGGCTGTCCACCTTATCTATGCCTCTCATAATCTTGTAGACCTCTATTAAGTCACCTCTCATCGTTCTTTGCTTTGAAGAGAAAACCCTCAGCTCTGCTAACCTTGCTTTATATGACATATTTTCCAATCCAGGCCACATCTGGTAAATTGCCTCCGCATCCTCTCCTTTAGCAACGAGGAGACACAATAATCTCAGTGGGGTCTCACCCAAGAGCTGCAACATCAATTTACAACTCCTGAACTCAATCACTGATTGATGAAACCCAGTATGTCATTGGCCTATCCTATCAACTTGCATCGCAACCTTGAGAGGTCTATGGATTTGGACCCCCAGGCCAATCTGTACATCCACACTGTTAAGTATCCAACCATTAACCATGTTCTCTGCCTTCAAGCTTCACCTTCCAAAATGCATCACCTCACACTTATCCAGGTTGAACTCCATCTGGCACTTTTCCACCCAACTCTGCATCCTGCCTTTTTCCTGTTGTAACCTATGCCAACCTTCAACACTATCCACAACTCCTCTGACCTTTGTATGGTCCGCAAACTTATTAACCCATCCCTCTGGATCTTTATCTGGGCAGATGTTTAAAGTAAGAGGAACAAGTTTTAAAGATGATTTGAGGGGAAAGTTGCTGCGCTATCAATAACTTCAAAGACTAGAAGTTACCTGACTGATAGGCTTTTATTACCACAAACAGAAGGAACGACCCATGGTGCTGACCCGAGACCCGAGCTTGTTCTGGGGGGAGGGTTTATGGTGTTGTTGTCTTTATTGGGGGAATCCAGGGGGAGGAGCCACAGGTTCAATGAGCAAAGAGGCAGGACAGCCATACACATACAAACAGCATTAACAGTGGTTCCATCACAAAAGGTTTTTGCACAGAGTGGTTGGTAATTGGAATATGCCACCAGAGAAAATGGTGAAGCAAGTTAAAAAAATCACTATGTTAAAAAGACTGATAATACAGAGACTGAAGTAGACAGCATAGGGAAGGATATGGATCTAATGCAGGCAAAAGTGATTAGTGGAGATCACTGGTTGGCAGTGCAGGTTTAATAGTTTCTCATTTTCTCAAAATTGGCCTTTCTCCAATTGAGAACCTCAACCCGAGTGAGGCTGACTTGGATTAATGTATGAATTATACGTTCAGGGGAAAATCAAGAGTGATTCACTGATAAGATTTGGTGTGAAGAGAGTAAATGGATGTCGTGAGTACCCTATTGTTAAATAATTTGAGATGCAGCAATATAAAAGACTTGTGGAGAGTTGTCCTCAAGAAGAGCAGAATGCAAGGAGAAGGACACAATGCTTAATTTGTAGACTTTTTGAGAGGCCCCTTGCATTCAATTCCTGGGCCATACCATGACCTTGAAGGGGTCGCAAAATTGATTAACGCGATGCTACTGAGGCTTAAAAATGATATGTTAACTTGTCATAACCCCTTGAGCTGACAAGGCCATGTGGTAATCTAATTTGAGTATATAAAATGACAAAACAACTGAATAGGGAGGTGCAGGTAAACTATTTTCTCTGCAACATAAAGCCAGACTAAAGGGACAGAGCCTTAATGATGGGAGCTGTGCCATATCATCAGGGATGATCTGCAGTCTTTCATTGAATATGAAGCTGGCTGAAGGCCAAATGAAAGCAAATGGAGGATCTGCTCTCCAGCACTAAGTTTATCCTTGGTACCAGTCCAATAATGTTAATTTGTTGGCACAGTTCTTAAATTGTTCTGTTAAACTCAAATAACATTCCACTATATTCCTCATAAACCTTATCTCCAAACGTATGTGCGCCATGAATGTCTTTGATTGAGACGATGCTGTGCAATGCATTCTTGTCAATAGAGCTGTGTTTTGGATGAATTTAATGGCCGTCTTTCACGATAACTGCAGGAGCTGCTCAACCTTCTTGGTAGTTTCTTTGATTGACAAGTGAGAGAAAGAAAGAGAAAGCTACTAACAAATTTCTGGAAATGGGAAAAATGACCCTCAGAGGAAAATGAAAGAGAGAAAAAAATTACCGTCAATTTTTACAACGTGGAGAAAGAAGCATTGCAGCAAAGTGGATTTTGGATATGCTGAACTCTTTAACCTGAATTTCATATTAATGCAATCAGCACTTAAACTTGTTTAACCTTGGTGTTTTTTTTCTCTGGGAACTCTATCAGTTGAGCTCCAGGCAAACAGGCAGTGATATTTCCGCAACTTGAAGATCAGAGCCGTCACTCAGTAGGGATAATCCATAGGTTTCAATTAATTCTGGCTGAATGCCAAGCCAAAATGGATTAACGATCAGACCACCAGCTATAAGATAATGTGTTGGCCCAGTTCAATTCAGTGGATTGCAGTTTTAAAACATTAAGAATGATTCCACTCAGTCATCAGCATTTGGTGCTGTTGGAATCTAGGGGTGAAAACATTATGAAAGAAATGATTAATTAATAAGTTTATATTTACTGCATGGTTCAGGGTAAAAGAGGAATGTGATTAAGTGGCAATCACAGCATGGAGCAAAGTTGGCTGAGCAAAATGGTTTGCTCCCAAATACAGGGAGAGGAAATGCATAAAACGATTTAGGAGGAATGCTCAACTGAAGGAGGTGGTGAGTAGCACAGGAGACACAGGCCAGACCAGAACAAAGAATGGCCCGCAAGAAACAAAGTGAATGGAAAACCAGTCTAGGAGGAAGATTAAGGAGGTGTTAAAGAGAACAGCAGAAATTGGCCAGACAGGAACAGAATGGTGATTAGAAATATCTGGGGATGAATTAATTTCTGATCAAAACAACAGGATAGTCTGGCCTGGAGGATTAAGATGGGAGTGCTACACCCCAGATATCTGCAAAACAGGAGATGACTTGTGATAACCTTTATGCAAAAAGATCTAGCAAAGGAAGACAACTTTTGTTCTGTATGATAATGAAATCTAGCAAAGGAAGCCAACTTTTGTTCTGTATGATAAGGTTGATCTATATAAACTGAGCCAACTGGACAATAGGGGTCAGTCTTGGGGAATAGCTCACTGTGCAGGTGACCTATGAACTAACGACTGACCCAGAGCTCTGTTAAGTTTTATTCTTGTGCTGTGTAATAAACTGACTGTTGAACCGAATACCTTCTCCTATCACTTCATTCAAAGAACACGCTGGACTCAGATCACACATAGACTAAATTAAGAGTAAGGTAAAGCCAGAGTCCGACAGTGCCACGAACAAAACTTCAACTCTATCAAAAAACAATGAAGAGCTGTTTGATATACTACATTAAAAGAGATATATTGTCTCAGATCTACACTGTGTGGGTGCTCAGAAGCTCCACCGACATTCTTTCAAAAAGAAACCACTATAGGAAAATTGACTTTGATTGACAACTCTTCTGAGCTTAATGGAAAATGGGTTGGTTGGTTGGTGCCCTCTGAGACTGTTAGAGACAGACATATCATCTCACAGATTTATACTGATATTCTGAGGGTCAGAGAGATTAGTCAGTATGTATGTGGCTCACAGCAAAAATTATTTTGTTTCCAAGTTGCTACTCTTCTGGAAATAAGGGAGCTTTTGCTTATAAAATTATCCTGAGAGAGAATGAGATGCTATCAGATATCTTACACAGTGCAAAAGAACATGAATCTCGCTGGGTAACATTCAATCATCTATCATGTAATAACGGAACGTAGATGGGTAAATGTGTATGTCATCGACAGCATAATTCTTTGCTTCATCCTCTGCCAATACCAGGACCTCCCAGTGGCCAACCACTTTAATTCCACCTCCCAATCCCATTCTGCCTTGGCAGTCTCCAACCAGACAACATTGACATTGCCTTCACCAATTTCTGGTAATATCCCCCTTTGTTGACTCAACCCTCCCCTGCCATTCCTTATCTCTCTGGCTCCATTCCTTGTTCTCTTTTCCTTCTCTTTCCCCTCCCTCACATTTTCTACCTGCCTTCATCAACAGGAATTTGGACCGGGGTTCGAATTCCGTGCTGTCCGTTTCTGCATGGATTTTCCTGGTGTTAGAAACAGAAGTACTTTCACAGAAATTGCTCGAGACAAAAATTGAGAACAAAGAACATTTATTATACAACAATGCAAAGTTGGGTGCTTCCCCTGGGAATACACACATACACTGGGGCTCACCCAACTTTTTACAGTTGATTTCAGTATAGGAATACCCTCCCCCTTACATTCTTCTGCCTCCTGGATGAGTTTGACATTAGGCAACCCTGTCTGCCTACGTGCTGTTTCTGTGAACTTGGAGGACCAGGGGGTATCCTGTCGGTGTCCCATTATGTCATTGTCCTTATTCACAAACCTGCCTTTGTTCTAATTCACACCTTCCCGACTCTCAGGGCTACCACCTTCTTATATGCAGAACTTGCTAATTCTGTCTAAGGCTAGAAGACCCTTATCTTATCCAAACTAACTTTACTTCCTACATTCTATTATCTATTATCTATCCTTATCTTATTCATACTGGCTTTATTTATTACACATATATCTATACTAGTTTCCTCATCTTCATATTTTTATATCAGTTTTACTCATCTCTCACAATCCTCACTTTTCTTTTAGCTACGCTTCGTGACTTCTCAACTGGAATGTATTACTTGTAAACTTGGTCTTTTTCCCAGCTGGTCAGTAAACAAACTGCAGTTTCAGTATCATTAGACAGAATTAGGGAAACATACATCCTTTGGGTTATAGTGATCTGACGAGGGGTTTGATGAATTAAATACTGCACACGTCTTTAGGCAGGGGAGCACCATAATGGCCAGAATAGCGAGTCCAGCTGCTATAAGGGCTGTGGGTATCAGACTCCAGTTACCAATAAAAAGTCTAGTCCATCCCACACCGGACCAAGGTTGCCAAGTCTGAACCTGGGCATGGGAAGATTTTTGAACTCCTGAAGAAATGTCTTTAACCGCCTGACTGTTGTGAGCATTGTCATTAACCAGTCTTTCATGAACGCTGCCTTCAGCAGCCAACGAGTAATACAGTTTTGTTGAACTGTGGCTCGTATCTGTCGTCTTTCTTCAGGCCATAAATTCAGGGCCATCACTGTCTGTTCGGTGATGATCTCCAAGGCTGGAGTCTGATTAAATGATTTAAATGCCAAGCAGCTGTGGTGTTCTGGAGCAGCTTACATCATTTACAGCTGGAACTCCCCTTACAGTGGTGGTTCTTAACATCCCAAATGTCTGTGTGACCCAAAGGATGATTTACAGGAGACCAAGTTGGGGAGGGGTGTTTCTTGTCACTTAACCTGTGAGTTGCAGCTTGTCTGCGAACATTAGCATCACTGAACCTGTGAGTTGCAGCCTGTCTGTGAACATTAGCATATGTATTCACTCTATCTCTGCTACATGTACAATCCTGACTAACATTCTGTCTGTCATTGTCCCACCATCTTCTTTGTGCTATCCCTTTAAAACTCCTCTTTTTAATACCTGTAGAGGCCAAAATACAAATCAAATCTACTCCTCTGGAGCCGTTCTGTTCCCCTGGTCCATGTTGGGATCCTATATTAACCCATACCCCACTATGACTGTGGGGTATATATCTGTGCCCTGTCTATATTCTAAAAGTAAATAATTGTCACCTCTGCTGCCCCTATTCCAGGAGGACTTAATACATTGTGAGCAATTTGGTGATTTCCCAAAAATTGGGAACCAACAAGTAAACAAAACAGCAAATGGTAAAAACAACATTACAGCACTTTTTCCCGGCGTAGTGTAACTTTCAGATCAGAAGGATGAAGGACTGCACGCCAGGTGGAGGGTAGATTATCAATGTCGTTAGTCTGTGGTTCAGCAGCTCGTTTAATTCGTTGGATGTGGCTCCATCCCTTTTCTTTCGTTCGCACGGCAGTGTCTGTAATCAAAAGTACACAATAGGGGCCATCCCAGACAGGTTTTAGTTGGTGATCTTGCCATGCTTTTACATATACCCAATCACCAGGTTTAATAGAATGAATAGGATACTCCAGGGGTGGGCAGTAACAGCTGCATGTCTATTTTCTCCGTGAGCGCAGCCTGTTTGGCAGCTGCATCTGCCTGTCTGTTCCCTTGTGCTTCAGGACTGTCACCACTTTGATGGCTTCGTACATGAACTACAGCTATTTCCTCAGGTAATGTAAGAGCATCTAGAGATTGGACAATTAAGTTTTCATGGATCAACTTCTGTCCTTTTCCAGTTATCATTCCCCGCTCTTTCCAGATCTTCCCAAAGGTGTGCACTACACCAAAAGCGTACTTTGAGTCTGTGTAGATCGTGCCCACCTTGTTCTCTAGACCCTGGAGAGCTCTACAGAGGGCATACAATTCACAAGATTGTGTTGACCAATGACCGGGAAGGCAACCGGCTTCAATCACCACCCCTTCTTTCCCATCCACTACACTATACCCGCTATAGCAAGTGCCAACAATGCAACGGGAAGATCCATCAATAAACCACCTTTCACTCTCCTGTAAAGGCTCATCGCTTAAATCCTCTCTAATTTTGGTCTGTAAATCTATTACCTCTAAACATACATGCTCTAACTCATTTATGGTATTGTCAGAATTTGGAGAAACCAAGAAAGCTGCTGGATTGTGTTCTTTATTCGTAATCAGGGTCAAATCATCCCTATCCATTAGGATCGCTTCATATTTTAAAATTCTAGACTCTGTGTGCCACCTTCCAGCACGTTGTAAGAGAGTATTACGGACTGTGTGAGGGGTGTGAACTATCATCGGGGCACCAAACGTAATCTTTTGTCCTTCCTCAACTAAAATAGCAGTGGCTGTGATGGCTTGCACACACTCTGGCCAACCACGACAAACAGGGTCTAAAACATTTGACAGAAAAGCAACTGGCTGTCTACAGCCTGCCCTCTCTTGTGTTAGTACTCCGGTGGCTACACCTCCTTTCGCATTGGCATATAGGTCAAATGGCTTATTTAGGTTGGGTAAAGCCAACACTGGGGCACTAATAAGGCGCTGTTTCACCAAGTTAAAATCTTTAATCTCTTCCTCTGTCCAGACAACAGCTTCGCTCCCTAGAATCGTGAGTTTATCATAGAGAAATCTGACCAGGCTAGAATAATTTTCAATCCAGATTCTACAGTATCCCACTAAACCAAGGAATTTCCTAAATTCTTGGGCATTCTTGGGAGGAGGGATCTGTAGAATACCACGTATCCTCTCTGGACTTATTTTCCTAGTTCTCTGACTTACCAGATGATCTAAGTATTTAACTTCTGATTGAACAAATTGTAATTTGGATTCGCTCACCCTGAGACCCTTATTCTCCAGAAAATTCAAAAGTTCAACAGTATACTGTTTAACTAATTCGTAAGTTTTTCTCGTAATTAACAAATCATCAACATATTGTATCAACTGACAATTCTCTCTCCGAGGAGCCTCATCTAGTATTTGTTCTAAGACCTGGCCGAATAAATTTGGTGATTCTGTAAAGCCCTGGGGAAGGACCGTCCACCGGTATTGATTTTTGCGTCCAGTAAAAGGATTTTCCCATTCAAAGGCAAACATGTCTCTGCTCTCTGTTGCTAACGGACAGGTCCAGAAAGCATCTTTGAGGTCAATCACACTAAACTATTTACTATGTGGATCGATTTTACCCATTATCGTATAGGGATTAGGTACAACCGGGTGACAGGTGAGAATAATTTTGTTCAGCTCCCTCGAGTCCTGCACTAATCGATAGGTACTGTCTGGTTTTTGGACAGGTAAAATTGGGGTATTAAAAGGTGACATACAAGGTTCGAGTATACCATCTTTCACCAACTGGTCAATTACTGGCTGCAGCCCCTTTCGGCCAGCCATAGGAATTGGATACCATTTTCGTCTAATTACTTGTTCAGAATCTTTTAAAGTAACTTGCAGGGGAGGAATATCTAACACTTCTCTATTGCCTCTTTCTGCCCATACTCCAGGATTTATTAGTTCTCGATCTTCCTCGCTTAATACATACAATTGAACCCCGATACCAGATTCCTGTGGTCTGGTGCCGATAGCCAATTGGTCCTGTAAATCTCGTCCTAATAAACAAACTCCAGCTTGGGGAACTAGTAAAATATCCTCTGTTATTATCTTTTCTCCCATTTGTATTCTTACATCTCTTAATACAGGGACCGTAAAATCTCTTCCTCCTACTCCCGAAATCATCACTGTCCCCTCTATCTTAACACCCTCGGGTGGTTGTAAAATACTAGACCGGGCTGCCCCAGAATCTACGAAAAAGGTCACCTTGTCACTGTGGGGTTCTATGCTTAAATTTACCAATGGTTCTCCGTGCAGCCTCACAGTGTATATTGACTGAGAACTGTGACCCCCCCCTATTCATAATCTGCTTCCATCTGTCGGACTCTGGCTTTACCCTACCCTTAATTTAGTCTATGTGTCGTCTGAGTCCAGCGTGTTCGTTAAATGAAGTGATAGGAGAATCAGTTTATTACACAGCATAAGAATAAAGCTAACAGAGCTCTGGTTCAGTCGTTAGTTCATAGGTCACCTGCACAGTGAGCTATTCCCCAAGACTGACCTCTACTGTCCAGTCTCTACAGTTTATATAGCTCAACCTTACACAGAACAAAAGTTGGCTTTCTTTGCTAGATTTCTTGCATAAGATTTATCATGTAATTTCCTGCTCTGCAGTTATCTGGGGTGTAGAGCTCCCATTTACCCATTTACCCCTCCATAAATCTTTGTCCGTGAAGCCAAGCCAAAGAAGAAGAAGAGCTCCCATCTTAATCCTCAAGGTCAGAATATCCTGTTGTTTTAATCAGAAATCAATTCATATCCCAGATATTTCTAATTATTTCTTTGTTCTCATCTGGCCATATTCTTCTGTTCCACTAAACACCTCCTTCTGTCTTAGCTTCTTACTGATTCCATTCTCTTTGTTTCTGACAGTCTCTGTCAGATTCTTTTTCTTTGTGCTAATCAACACCTCCTTTTGCCTTAACCTTCCTACTAAATTGTTTCATACATATCCTCTCTTTTGTATTTTGGGAGCAGGCAATTCTAAACCTACTGTAATCAGCCAACTTTGCTACATATTGTGGCTGCCCCTTACTTACATTACTCTTTCCCTTCACCATGAGGTAAATATTAAATTGTTACATAGTACTGGATTCGTGTATACAAACTGAATAGTACATAAGCATATATTCTACATATTTTCTATGATTAATTAACCCCTATATTCCAACACATCAGTGCGTAAGGTTGCGTCTCCCTGTCTTGCATTGGGCATTCTCTCTTAAAATGTCCCTCCTTTTTACAATGGTAGCAAACTAATGCTCCTGTTTTCCAATTCCTACCGGGATTACCACAAGGTCCCGGGAACAGTCGTCTTCCCCGGAATTCCCCTCTACCCTTGCCCATGTTCTGGTCTCTACTCTCCCACTCCTGGAGCTCCTCCCAATGTCCAGGAGCTGGCACACAGCCCCTACCCTTTCCTTGCTGTCCCTCTACGACTTCCTTGACTGCCTGCATCAAAATCTTAGCCTTTCCTTTCTGTTTATTGGGCATTCTCTCTTAAAATTACGCACCTCCTTACTAGTCAGGGGCACATTTACAAAACAGAGACCCTCTCCCATGGCAACTTCCCGTAAAGGTCTCATTCAGTTAATTTCTGGCTTATCCTCTCCTTTATAATGTCTAGATTCCTGCTCTCCGGGAAATGAATCAAAGGGTTCTGCCCTTCCCTCCCGGAGGGTCTCACACTGTTTTGAATCAAAGTCTCCTCCCTCTCTTGTCAATTGAGGTGGTAATCTAGTACTTTGTGAACAGGTCATCATTACCACCCCTACTTTCTTCTCCTTTCTTTAGCTGTGGGGGAGGAGGGGAAGGTGCAGAAGGGTAGAGCATAGGAGAGAGGGGAAAAATAGGAGCCGGCATAGGAGGAGCATAAGGTGGAGAAGGGAATGTAACACATCCCATCCTTGTGTTTTCAGGGACAAAAGGTTCCTCGTCCTTACATTCCTTTTCATTCAAAACCAGTTGATCAACCGATCCACTGAGCCAGCAGGCTGCATATACCCTGCTCTCAATATTATCTCTTTGGTTTTGATAGAGCCAGATGTTCAATGCCTGACGCATCCAGTCATCCTCGGATCCAAGCTTTGGCCAATATACCGAACTCCCTTTTATCGGACTTTTAACCCATTCCAGACAGCAATACCTGACCATGGTCAGTTTGTTTTTCCCACGGGTTCTCCCTGCACCCCAATCAGATAGCATTAATCCTAACGGACTTTGCTTGGTTATCTGATCTTCCCATCCTTCCTTAGGACTCTCTTCCTTACTACTCACACCTCCCATACTAACAGGTAAGTAAAATTTCTCTTACCAGGATCCAGTAGCTATTTCTAGCACGCTTCCTTAACGTCCTCTCGTTGTTTGTTCTCAATGCCTCTTCTCGGATATCACTCGCATCATCCACTGACCAGTCACCCTTTGTCCGTGAGTCCAGCTGAATCAGCTGGGGTGCACCTACCCCCGTCGTCGGGCACTCTGTCAGTGGAGGGAGTGGGATCCTGGACGAGCCCCCATTTGTTAGAAACAGAAGTGCCTTCACAGAAATTGCTCGAGACAAAAATTGAAAACAAAGAACATTTATTATACAACAATGCAAAGTTGGGTGCTTCCCCTTACCCTGGGAATACACACATACACTGGGGCTACCCAACTTTTATACAGTTGATTTCAGTATAGGAATACCCTCCCCCTTACATTCTTCTGCCTCCTGGATGAGTTTGGCATGAGGCAATCCTGTCTGCCTACGTGCTGTTTCTGTGAACTTGGAGGACCAGGGGGCATCCTGTTGGTGTCCCATCATGTCATTGTCCTTATTGTCCTTATTCACAAACCTGCCTTTGTTCTAATTCACACCTTCCCGACTCTCAGGGCTACCACCTTCTTATATGCAGAACTTGCTAATTCTGTCTAAGGCTAGAAAACCCTTATCTTATCCAAACTAACTTTACTTCCTACATTCTATTATCTATTATCTATCCTTATCTTATTCATACTGGCTTTATTTATTACACATATATCTATACTAGTTTCCTCATCTTCATATTTTTATATCAGTTTTACTCATCTGTCACACTGGGGCTGCCACCCTCCAAAATGCATTGGGGATTGAAGGTCAATTGGGTGCGATTGAGCAGTTTGGGCTCATGGGTTGAAAGGGCCTGTTACTATGTGGTATGTCTAAACTTAAAAGATGTAAAACTTACATTTAAAATATTCTAACCAGTGTTATTCTTTGTTATTGCCTTTGTACTTGCTATTGTTTACCCAGATATTGAACATATAATGTTATTGCCTTTGCACTTGCTATTGTTTACCCAGATATTGAACATATAATGCTCAGGATTTATAATGGTGACTAAGTTATCCTGAAAAATTAATATACAGATGTAATACCAGCTCTTTTAACATGATGAGCCAATAGGAACACCTTTTCCATTGCCTGTTTGTCAGTCACGGAAGATCTAAGGCCTGTCATTTTAGAACATTAATACGTGAAAATTCAGTGACGCATGCATGGCAGCAGTTCCCACATTAATTTGTGTTCAGGGAAATGGGGTACAGTTACTGGTTTTGCACTTGAATTACTTCTTCACACAGACCCAGAACAGAAAGTTTCAAGAGACTAGACTACTCAGCTCTCCCAAGGAGAATTTGTACTGTTATGGGTTATGTCATATTTTATATTATATATAAATGTATGTTTTTAAAAGAGAGAGATTGTGGCGGGCTTAGTGTAGGTCACCACAAACCAAGTAACACTTCACATCTCATTTAAAATGCAAGAGCCTGGCTGAAGCCAATCATTCAGGCACCAGTGGCTTTGCAAAAGACAATGGGACTGTTTTAGAAGGAATTTTAAACAGCAGGTGCAAATAAAGAGCCAATGCTGCTAAAGATCCCTCCTGCAGGAAAATTGCCATGATTGAAATCATCTACTAATTTCCATCCCTACCTTTGTGCGCAGCACGTGTTTAGGGAAATTTGCGCAAGTTTCCCGCTTCTCAGCGGCTGTGTAAAAGTCATCTCTCTCTCTCTCTCTCTTTCTCTCCTTTTTTCCCTCTGTCTCCTTTCCCCCCAGCTCTACTACTGAGGCAAAAATGACTTCCCCCTCCCCCAGTCAATTGTCCCCTGTTTGCTCTCCCGTGTTCCATCCATATCCACCGAGCATCTTCCTCAAAACAAAATTTAATTTAGACAACCAGCACAGTAACGGGACCATACGGCCCACAAGACTGTGCTGCCCAATTACACCTAATTAACCCCAGTACAGTGGGGCACCGGGGAGAACGTACAAACTCCTTACAGACAGCAATGGATTCAAACCCCAGTCACTGGGAATGTAACAGAAATGCGCTGAACTGTGATGCTAACATTGTTGGCCTTATTTGTCTGTTGGTCTGCCCATACTCCCCTTCTCCCCAGCTTTTTAATTCGGGGCCTACCTGGTTTTTATCCATATCTTGAAGAAGGGCTCAGGCCCGAAACATTGGTTGTATATCTTTACCTCCTATGGGCTCTTCTGAGTTTCTCCAGCATTTCTGTGTTTTTACCTTGATGATTACTTTACAGCAATATAAAATAGAGATAGTCACCTCAGATACTCCAGCATGACATACAAATCCATCAAACATTGCCACCAATGACAAAAGGCAGTACGTTCATGGGGAATAACTACCTGTAGATTCCCCTTCCGGACACAAACCATCCTGACGTGGAAATCAATAGGCTGTACATGCAGCCTTCAGATGATGGTTTCCTTATGGTATGGCAACACAGCAGTCAGGAATGAACTGCTGGTCTTGCCTCTCCCATCCACCATGCCAAAGCATTTTGTGTGGAAGAGCTGGATGAATTTTGCATCAGATCCCTTAGGTTTACGCCAGGAATGGCTGGTGTATGTAAACCGATCCCATTTATTTGAATGAGGTCATTGATTTTAACTGAAAACATTGCGCAGAAAGTATTTAGTTTGTTTGAGTTCATTTCTAGCATTGTTATAAGTGTATTTTTAGAAATAATCTGTAAGAACCGAAGTTGTTCACAGGATCTTACCATGCCTGATGGCGGAGTTTCAGGATCTGCTGTTATGAGCCCAGAGGACCCCAAAACCCAGCAGCAATAGAAATTCACCAAGATAAATAGCTACTTAAACAAAAGTTGCCTTTAATTCTCTTTAAACATGAAAACAGGATCAAACTTTAACTTATTACTAATAACTTAACTTAACCCCCCTTCTAATTCTAAGCGCACGTGTATGCAATGTATATATGTTCAGGAAAGTTCTTTGATTCACAGTCTTACACTGTGCAACAAATTTAATGTTTATGAATCTTCATCAGGCTTTGGTGCTTGACAGGTAAATGTTTAGCACTCAGGAAGGTTCTTGTCAGTTTTCAGAGAGAGATTTGTTGCTCGTTGGACACAAACTGATTCCTTGAGATCAGCCACTTCAGTGTCTTGCCAAAGAAACTTGCCCCATCAGGGTTTTCCGCATGATAGCCTCTTTCTTTCAGGTTACCACAGAGTTCCTTTTTGTTTCCCTTATTTCAAGTGAAACATTATACAGCCAGCCATCTCCTCTTGTATAGACCACAAGGGCTTTGACCAGGTTGAACTAAGAACTCACAACCTGTCTTCCAAATGAGGTTTTTCCACAAGCTTGCCAGCTTGTCATGTTCCAGTCCCAGCTGCTGCTGCCGACTGTAGAACACCAGAACTGAATTCTCTCTTTCTCTCTCTCTCTCTCTCTCTCTCTCTCTCTCTGGCTCTCTCACAGAGAAAAACCACATGACCCTCTTAGAACATCAAACTGCATTCAGACAGACTGTGACACTGGACCCAATCTTTTGAGTCTCTTCATCTATTGCTTTCCAAACAATAATCCATTACTCCACAGCAGGTCCAATTAACACCTACTTGTGAAGTCTCAAAAGGCATTCTTCAAAGTTTTTGCAAAGGCACTCAGAGCCTGGACTGTCTGGCTTGAGCCAAACTCTGGCATTTTAAATAAGATCTGTTTTGAAATGTTTATATTTGTTTGTGACCTAACCCCCCCCCCCCCCCCCCCCCACAATTTATCTCCTTGAAAACATATATCTATACAATATAAAATATAACATAATCCATCATACCGTCACATGAGGCCAGGTAACCTCTTGTGCACCGCTCAGCTTTGTGGAAAGTCTGCAGCATCTCAGGGAGACTGGCCTCCCAGGGCACAGTGAAATGAATAAACATGTCTGACCAACATGAGGTCAAGTGCAGGCTGTGTCTGGATCAGGCACCACCTGTGTGATGATACGCTGTGGTATATCACTCGGCCAACAGGTAGCCCAGAGACACGGCACCTGGCCTAATAACATCCGGCCATCAGGTAGGCCCAGAGGTCCCATGATATAAAGCTGAAGTCCTGACCATGTGCTCTCTCTTTCTCCCTGGGATCAACACTGTAAGCACAGCTAGCAGCCAACTAGATATTTATGTGAGTGGAATAAAGCTGTGTGACCCCATACAGTATTGTGCCTGTGTTTTCTTTTGGTGCAGCCCACGACAACCTGGCCCAATGCTGTTCCTTCACCATTGCTGGTGGGAAGTGCATCCCCAGATGGGCTGCAGAAAATCCGAGAAGGTAGCTCCCTACCATCTTGTGAAGGGATATGAGTGGCAGGCAGGCAGTGCTCTCCCTGACTCCATCGCCTAAATCCGACAAATAAAATTAAAATAAAAAAAATCACGAAACGATCCCTGGGAGGAGCAAATAATATGAAAATACCTCAGAAAACATCCACATTTGCTTTTTAGTTTCATCAGCTGAATATGTAAATTTTAGAAAATAAAAAAAACAACAAAAATAGAAGCTGAAAATTCTGGAAACACTCAGCAGGTAATGCAGCATGTGTGCCGGGAGAAACAGAGTTTTATTTATTGGTTAACAATGGCATGAAGCAAGGCTGTGTTCTCGCACCAACCCTCTTTTCAATCTTCTTCAGCATGATGCTGAACCAAGCCATGAAAGACCTCAACAATGAAGACGCTGTTTACATCCGGTACCACACGGATGGCAGTCTCTTCAATCTGAAGCGCCTGCAAGCTCACACCAAGACACAAGAGAAACTTGTCTGTGAACTACTCTTTGCAGACGATGCCACTTTAGTTGCCCATTCAGAGCCAGCTCTTCAGCGCTTGATGTCCTGTTTTGCGGAAACTGCCAAAATGTTTGGCCTGGAAGTCAGCCTGAAAAAAACTGAGGTCCTCCATCAGCCAGCTCCCCACCATGACTACCAGCCCCCCCACATCTCCATCGGGCACACAAAACTCAAAACAGTCAACCAGTTTACCTATCTCGGCTGCACCATTTCATCAGATGCAAGGATCGACAACGAGATAGACAACAGACTCGCCAAGGCAAATAGCGCCTTTGGAAGACTACACAAAAGAGTCTGGAAAAACAACCAACTGAAAAACCTCACAAAGATAAGCGTATACAGAGCCGTTGTCATACCCACATTCCTGTTTGGCTCCGAATTATGGGTCCTCTCCCGCCATCACCTATGGCTCCTAGAACGCTTCCACCAGCGTTGTCTCCGCTCCATCCTCAACATTCATTGGAGCGCTTTCATCCCTAACGTCGAAGTACTCGAGATGGCAGAGGTCAGCAGCATCGAGTCCACGCTGCTGAAGATCCAGCTGCGCTGGGTGGGTCACGTCTCCAGAATGGAGGACCATCGCCTTCCCAAGATCGTGTTATATGGCGAGCTCTCCACTGGCCACCATGACAGAGGTGCACCAAAGAAAAGGTACAAGGACTGCCTAAAGAAATCTCTTGGTGCCTGCCACATTGACCACCGCCAGTGGGCTGATATCGCCTCATACCGTGCATCTTGGCGCCTCACAGTTTGGCGGGCAGCAACCTCCATTGAAGAAGACCGCAGAGCCCACCTCACTGACAAAAAGCAAAGGAGGAAAAACCCAACACCCAACCCCAACCAACCAATTTTCCCCTATAACCGCTGCAACCGTGTCTGCCTGTCCCGCATCGGACTTGTCAGCCACCAACGAGCCTGCAGCTGACGTGGACATTTTACCCCCTCCATAAATCTTTGTCCGCGAAGCCAAGCCAAAGAAAAAGAGCTCTCAGTTCTGAAGTAAGGTCTTCGTGGAAATATCACACTGATTCTCTTTCCACAGAAGCTATCTTGAGTGTTTCCAGTATTTTCTGCTTTTATGTAAATGAAAGGACATTTTAAAAACGTGTGGCCAGAAATATATAAAATTGAAGAAGCTGGGGGAGAAAAAAGTAGTTGGCCTTTTAACATAATATCTGTGGCGTTTTTAATGACCCTTAACCTTGTCTTTGAATGTGACAAGCTAGAAGTGTTTGTCTAAGATCTTGTAAAATACTATTTAGGATACTGCACTGCTCTCTACAAATGACTGGGAGATGACTCATCCACAATCCCAGCAATCCGCTGGGATAAAACTGTACACAGTGACCTTGAAAAATTGCAAAAATTATGCTCAGTAACAAACCTTACAATATTCAAAAGTAGCTGTCAAATTGAATAATGTTCACATTTTGTGGTAATTATTGACCTAATATTCACAATGGCATAGTTTTATCTTTATTAATAAAATTGCCTAATATTATGATCACCCTTGAAATTCTGAGAATGGTAGATTCCAATTTTCCAGCCCATAGCTGGCTCTCTATCCCCCTGCCTCCTTCCTATCTTGACAATATTGGTGCAACATCTTCGGATGTTAGGCCAGCTTTTTCTTAGCGCTGAGGTAGAACAACTGTGGACGTCACAGGGTTGCAGCAGAGAACAAGCTGAATGGTTCGATTCCAGAAAGCCTGAAGGGGAGGCTAAAACAGAAACTAGCAGGTAGGATGACTTGATTAGAAATAATCGGCATTTGATCTGCTGATGCCCAGCAATGGTGAAAAACTGCAAGACGTTGTTTTCAGATTTAAATGGATCTCATTTAGCTTGCCGAGGCCAGGGCTGCTTCCCTCACATAAGTCAGTCAGACTATGGCCGAGGGGGGTAATTAAATGGATTAAGCTTCAAATAAAAACTAAAAACATTCTGTAAAATGATAGTCTGAAGCAAGGGCCTCGAGAACAAGCATTACAAGCAAGTCATTCTCCAAATAATGTACTTGTCTCTAACGAGTTTGTGCAACCATGTCATTTTCCACTGTGCAGATTTTAAAACACTGAAACGATTATATTTAGGAGGATGATCAGCCCATTTCATTTGAAGTAAAAGACAATTCTTTTCCCTTTGCTGGCTGTTGAAAATAAACTCCTTATAATATTTTCAAAATATATTGTCTGCCACAGACCTTTGAAACTACTTGGGTGCTTATCCTCACTGTTTCTGGACTTGACCTTGAATGTCCTGGTTGTATTATTATTAAGGTCAATTTCTGATCAATATCCATTTGTGATGATGGAGATTTGGAGATTGCTGGAAATGAGGGAAGGAAAAAAAAAATCAGACAATGCAGGAGATCTTTTTTTCTTCATTTAATGAATAATGAACGAGAAGGAACTCTGACTGTGCCAAATGTGGATGGCTGAAGGTTGTTGCTAATGGGGAAAAATGCTTAATGGGCGATCTGACATTTGCAGTTTCTCTCAGATGGTTGGGCACACATTAACAAATTATCAGATTATGTTATGCAGAAAAGATTTTCGAATCAGGGCTTTTGTGTGGCCCTGATTACAAGTGCTGAACATATAAATTTGGTGAATGCAGATGATATACCAAATGATTGGCTCATCTCGAAATACTCTTGTAGCACCTTGACTGTCCCCATTGTGCAAGTCTTAAATTGCATTTAATTTTTCAGTGTTCACCATGCGGAACGAAGGTTTTGTTCCCTGCAAGCCGCTGCATTCACAGACAGGCTGACACTATCCTTGTCAGCTGACTTATTGTGTTCCTCCAGTAGCAATTAGCTTTGCTAAGAGGAAAAACCCTAAAATGAGCCTGGTTGCTAGGGACCAAACTCTTTTTATTTCACCATCTCTCCTAACCTCATTATTCCCTTGTGCTATATGCATGGCAACATGACATACTTGATTCCATAGCAGGGCACATTTTGCTTGTTGAGGGAAATATATTGATTTTATTAGTCCCAATTTGTTGCTTTCCAAGGATGTTGTTCTCCATTCAGCTTAGATGGAAGTGGAACACCCCTTTAAAGGAACGGCACGCTCCCACTTAAAGACTTCAGCTCCTCTGAATCGAGGTGAAGGTTCTGCTTGGAGATGGACTGAACCGCCTAAAGGGAAAATGGACCCAATTCCAAATATCAGACCAGAGATCAACTGAGAACAAACCTGATCTAGATGACCTGCAAATGCTGCCGGCTGCAGTGGAGGCAGGTGTAATACAATGGAATCAGTGCAGTACGCATTACATGCTGATAGCAATGAATCAGACAGGACTCACAGTCAGGAAGAGAGTAGGGTTCCTACAGGAAAGTGATGGATTTTGGACAAAGCATCTGCAAGGGGTGACAGGAACTGAGTTAATTTATCAGGAGGCCTGAAGCCTGAGTCAGGCAAGCTGACTGATGATATTCATGGTTAACACCCAGACCAATTCACCTTCATCTTCACTGGCTTATGCACAAACTCCATTGTCTACGTTCAAGGACTGTCACAAATAATTTTAGCTGACTGAACATCATATGATCCTTGAGCATGTTGTGGGATGTGAATAATTCAGTATTAGTCATTTTTATTTGAAGCCTTGTTAAAAAGCAAGAGCCTGGATGCATAATTTGAATTACACCCACAGTGGATGTTGACAAGCTCTCATCTCACTTCACTGAGTGAGGAGCTGCTATTTCAATCAGTAGCAGTTTAATTTCCAAGGACAAATGACAGATCTCGAGCCTGATAACATTAAATATTCAGCAAAAAACTCACTTGCACATTGCATTGTTTTCGCCAGATCCATTTGCTCGATTTAATATTCTTGGGCCTGCAAATTGTTCCAAGTCATTCCCTTGGGATTAAAAAAGCATAATGGGCATCACAATATTAGTCCCTAAAAAGGGACATTTAAATTATTGGTTTTCCCTGCTTAAGGTTATGTTGAAACTGATATTTTGGTTTTGGCTCTGTTGAAGTGTTGACAATTCTCCCGGGCACGGTTAGCACTATGCTGTTACAGCGCCAGCAACTGGGGTTCAAATCCAGCATTGTCTGAAAGGGGTTTGTACATTCTCCCCTTGGGGTGGCACAGTTAGTGTAACGTGTTAGCGCAATGCCTTGACAGCGCCAGCACTCGGGACCAGTGTTTGAATCCCATGCTGTCTGTAAGGAGTATGCACGTTCTCCCTGTGTCTGCATGGGTTTTCCCAGGAGCTCTAATTTCCTCCCACTCTTTGAAGCCTACCGGGTTGTGGGGGGGGGGGGGGCGGGTCAGTTAATTGGGTGTAAACTGGGTGGCATGGACTCATGGGCTGAAATGGCTACATTTAAAATTAATTTTAAAAAATTATAAAATTTGCTGTGTGGGCTTTCTCCAGGAGCTCTGGTTTCTTCCCACCATTCAAATTGTACCAGATTGTAAGTCAATTGGGTGTAAGTGGGCAGCATGGGCTTGAGGGGGTGAAAAGGCCTGTTACTGTGCTGTATGTCTAAATTTAAATTTAAAATATCATAACGTGGCAGAGCTTACTGGGACATCCCATGATACAAACAACACTCTTCCAGCTACAAGGGTGTGCTGCTGCTAAAGAATGAATGTTGCAATGGCAGGAGGAGTTAGGCACGTCAAAGGGTCCTCATGAAGCTGGTGAAGAACAGTTCCTGCAGGAGATTTGTTTCTTGTGGAGGGGGCTGCAGAGGTCCTCCAGAGCCACAGCCAGGGACTCCTAGTCAGTAGTTGTCAGGGAATCTCTGTAAGGAAATGTCCAAATGCCTGCACTTTGGTGAAGTAGGCAATGTTGGAAAGTCTCTGCTATAAGTTAAGGGAAAGAAAATAAAGTTCGCTCTCTTTGATTGTAGCGACTTCAATGCAGTAGTGAGCACTAGACGATGTGATAAGGCAGAGATCCCAGAGGTTAGTGCCCACTGTACGATCTCTGCCTCATCAGAGCAGATATAGAGACAGAATGGTTGTATTGCTGGGAAGCTGACAGTGAACCTGACTCTGATCTCACCTGTGGAATGCACAGGTGAGATAGTGTTTAGTATCATAGGAGGTCCCAAATCTCAGTAAATACAAAGAATGCAGTTTAAATGTTAGCCCCATGACACCATTGCATGGAGAGTGGCATTACTGAATCCTAATTGTGCTGTGTAAATAAAAATAAGATTTTTTTTCAGGCGAGTGAGGTTACCAATTCCAGTACAAGTGGATTTTCTGTGTTGAATTAACTGTTGACATCATCTGGAGAGTTTATGCTGAAAGTACATTGAAATAAAGAACAGTTCCTGTTCAGGCTATGGAGAACAGAACTCCTTTTGAAGAATAATGCAATGAATCACCTGGTGGGTTCTAAGGTATATGGGCTGAAGGTTGTTGAGTTCCAGGTTAAACTAATTTACTTGGAGTAGACTGTTTTGATTTATGTTCCTCATCAATTTGGATGATTCAGTTGACTCTTAGACTTTTATTGGAAAATTCATCTTTGGATAAGATTAGGTGGGTTGGTATAAAACTGAGCAAAAAAGACCAGAAAAAGATTTTATATTTGTTGTTTTTGGATGCCTGAAGGCTGATTATATCCACTAAATCACCTTTTAAATATCAATAATCCATGATAATCACCTTCCATCTCAGCAAGTAAACAAGACTGCAGCTTAAGATCTCATCTTAAAGATAGGTGTCTCAGGACTGCTAAATAATTTTGTTGAGTTAAATGTTTTCATCTTGAACAATGTCAAGACTGCATAATATAATACTTGGTTGTCCAATTAATAAACACAGATCATCTGGTGACATTAAAATGAACAATAATGTTTCCTGTGGCACTACTGCCATATGGATAAGTAGAACATTACAGCACAGGCCCTTTGGTCCATAATGTTGTGCTGACCTACTGTATATATACCTATCCCCCAATAAAACTAAATCCTCCCTACCTCATAACCGTCTATTTTTCTTTTATCGATGCGCTTGTCTAAGAGTCCCTATTGATCTGGCCTTCACCACCACCCATGGCAATGCATTCCAGACACCCATAGCTCTCCTTATAAAAAACTTACCCCTTGATGTCTCCCATAAATGTTCTTCTTTTTATTTTGTATAGATGTCCTCTAGTGTTTGCCACTCCTGCCTTAGGAAAAAGGTGCTGACTACCTTATCTATGCCTCTCATAATCTCGTAGACATCTATTAAGTCACCTCTCATCCTTCTTCGCTCCAGAGAGAAAAGCCTTACCTCTACTAACCTTGCCTTGTGAGACATATTTTCCAGTACAGGCAACATCCTGGTAAATCTCCTCTGCCCCCTCTCCATAAGCTTCTACATCTTCGTGTAATGAGTTGACCAGAATGGAACACAATATTCCACATGCGGACTCACCAGAAGTTTATAGCTGCAACATTACCTCATAACTCCTGAACTCAATCCCCCGATTAATGAAGACCAGCATACCATGGGCTTTCTTAACTGTCCTGTGTGGCAACCTTGAGAGATCTATGAAGCACAAGGTCCCTCCTCTTCCACATGGTTAAGTACCCAACCATTAAACATGTACTCTGCCTTCAGGTTTGACCTACCAAAATGTATCAACTCACACTTATTCGGATTGAATGCCATCTACCACTTTTTCGTCCAAATCTCCATCCTGCCTACATCCTGTTGTAACCTATAACAGCCTTCAATGCTATCCACACCACCTCCAACCTTCAAATCATCTGCAAAGTTACTGACCCATCCCTCTACTTCTTCATGCAGATCATTTATAAAAATCACAAAGAGCATGGGTCCCAGAACAGATCCCTGCAGAACTCAACTAGTCACTGACCTCCAGGCAGAATACTTTCTATCCACTACTACTCTCTGCTTTCTACAGGCAAGCCAAATCAATATCCACACAGCCCAGGTTCAATGGATCCCATGCCTCATGACTTTATGTATTTGTCTTCCATGGGAGGCCTTGTCAAATTTCCATTATTCATTTTTCCTACTAATGACAGGAAGAGTCTGTTCAGCCAACTGTGCTGGTGCCAGTCCATTTCAGAAATGTTCTTGATAGCCGACTGAAATTTTCCTTCTGAAATTGGTATCCATTTCCCTTGTGGCCATGCATGTAACTAAATTGCTCTCCAATTCAATGTGCCTTTTAATCCAATTTATAAAAATCAACAGCATTTGTTTATTGGAAATAACCTAATTCTGTTGTTTGTCTCCCACAACCTGTAACTGAACACTTCCATTCATGTGATGTGATTGAATGAATTTTGCAGCATTCAACACTTCCAGCCTATGCCAGCTCTGTAAAGGAATTGACCACTTCACCTATTCCTTACACTCATTATCTCGAATTTACATATTCATTTACTTCCCTTTGAAAACCGTTGTGTGGATTCTGCTTTCAAGTAGTATATTCCATCACTTCAAAGTTCAGATTTATTGTCAGAGAATATACATGACACTTCATATACAACCCTGAGATCAGTTTTTCCTGCGAGCGAGGCAGAATTACTGCTTATTGTTAGAGAGAGAAAAAATAACTGCACTCAACGTACAGTTGAGTTCAGTTTGGAGACATTTTAGTAATTTTTCACTCCCATTTTGATCTTTTGATGCTGATCTTAAAATTAGGACCTTTAACAGAGGCTGGGTATATTTTACATCAATGACATGATCACTTCTGCAGACACTTCTATCTGTCACCTAAACCCTAACAGTTCCTGTGTTCGGAAAAGAAACTGCTTCTATTTTCTGTGTTATTTTTTATTCCTGAAGATTTATTTCAGAAATTCCTCAAGATTGTCATATCTTTCTGAGAGTAGAGTGCCCAGAAATAAAAGCAAATATCTTTCTGGGGTGGCCAACCTTTTGATTTTAATTTAGACATAAATTAGCACACAGTAAAGGCCATTTCGGCCAATTAATATGGGGGGTGTAGGTTAATGGGCAGCACAGACTCATGGGCTGAAATGGCCTGTTACCATGCTATCTGTCTGAATAAAAAATTACAAGGTTGGCCATCCCTGGTCTAACTAGAGTCTAATTAATATTTGTATTAGCATAACATCTTTGTTCTTCTCCTCTACTATTTATCTGCATTTTAAAAGTTTTAGTTTGCAATCAAAATGAAGTTTAAAGTTTGTGCCTATGATGTCTATATATAATGTGGGCTGTGGTGATTCACTTTTTGACAAGGTCTTTTTATTTGACTCACACAGTGGGCTCTGTAGTAAATGCAGCCTATGGCGTGACACACAGATCAGATGATTATTTGTCCCCTGGTCTGTGCTGAATAGCGATTTTATTACTCTAATAACCTCCAAAGTCCCTGTAAGTAAAATAATTTACCTTTCCTATTGTTGATTGCGCACTGCTAACCAGAGTGACATGGTTAGAGTAGCAGTTAGCGTGCACTATTACAGCGCCGTGGACATGTTCGAATTAGCCTCTGTCTGTAAGGAGTTTGCATGTTCTCTCTGTCCACATGGGTTCCCTCCCACATTCCAAAGGCATATGGGGTTCGTAGGATAATTGGTCACATGAATGTATTTGGCTTGTGGGCCAGAAGGGTCCGTTACTGTTAACTCTAAATTTAAACAAATTAATTTCCAATCAGATTATGCATAAATGCACCTTCAAGGGAAGAGAGACAGGGATTTTGTCAGTCAGCTGCTGGACAATGCCTATATTTGCCTACAGAGTTGCTAGTATACAGCAGATCAGGGAGCATCTGCAGAGAAAGAAACCAGTAATGATTCAATTAAACCTCATTGGAATCTGCGCACTCAAGTAGGTTCCTAACGATTTATGTTGGATGCTCACTGGTGCCCACTTCATGGCCCTTCAGATGAGAAAAAATTGGAGAGTTTTAAAAACACCTTTATGATTAGGGTAATAGAATTACATTTGATTGGCAAAATATCTCATCATAGTATTACAGAAACATACACCATGACAGACCATTCTTCTCAAAGCACAATGCTGAATCTTTTCAGTAACATTCCAGTTAATCCTATTCTTTGCCAATTGTCCTGAATATCTCCTTTTGAAAGTTGTGTCTCAGTTCCTTTTGAAAGTGTTATCTTCTCTCAGGTGCTATATTTGATAATTCAATGAAAATACATTACTCCTCAGTTACACATGGTTCTTTTGCTAATACCTTAAATATGACCTCTGATTACTGATACTGCTCCCATTGGCATATACTGACTGCACTATTAATTCCTCCCTTGTAATTTTGTACCTCTCTATTAAATCTTCCCTCAACCTTTCCTTCTTTGAAGACTCATGTGTTGATTGATTGTTCTGTCTTCTCTCGAGGTTGTTCCATCAAGACAATGGAATAGGAGAATTCAAGAAATAACAGAAAAGGAGACCTGATAATTTACAATGAATACATTTTAAAAAGACCATCTGATAATTTTGCCTTTGTAGATTGGAAAATATTGGAAAGCACACTAGGAAGCTTAAAGGCAGCCATGGAAACCAGAAACAGATCGAAAGCAGAAGCTAAAGAATCCCCCAAGTCTGCCACATCAAAGGCAAATACAGGGGCTGGGGATAAGAAAGAATTTTCCAGCAAACAACCCGAGTCCACCAATGTTCCCAAGAAGATAGCTGCTGAGGCTACTGTAATCAGTGAAGCGAAGCCGGCAGGAGATAGTTCAGTGACACTACCCGCCAGCGGCGTGGAAAGCAAGAAGGGAGCGGACCCCCAGCCAGAAACCCAGGGTATCAAGGAAGATACATCTGAAGGGCAGCCCAACAATTTGTTTGAGAATATGAAGCCGTATATACTGGGAGGGGCTGCCATCACAGCTCTTGCAGTCCTCGTAGGTGTGCTTTTCATCCTACACAAGAAATAAATGAAATGTATAAAACTGTATATTGACATTGGTTATTTTATGCATGTGTGTACATTGGAGGAATATCTTCTCGCTCTTGAACTGATACTTGTATAACTGTGCTCACCTCTATAATCTTGGTTTAAAGTGATTGTATTTAACTCACAGTGTCCATATTCATTGCAAATCATTTGGATTAACTTGTGCATTGTAAAAGTTGACCCTCCACCCCACCTCTCCATCCCCACCTCTCTGCAGAACTCATGCCAGCTTCCCACTGAAAGGTTTCATGCACTGTAGATTCCCCCTATAAGCGCTGAGTGTTTATCCAGTAGGAGGCCTTGTAAAGCTATTCCATTCTCCTGTAGTGAATAAAATAAGATGCACTTCAGCAGCATGTAAGCCAAATTTTTATCCCCTGGGCCCATCTTGCATACATGCATCCTTCTTTCACTCTCCTTTGCAACTATCATCAGTGATGGCCACCACACCAACCAAAATACTTTTAATTGGATCGAGGTGATGAACAGAAGCTCCAATGCTGCAAGTAAAAAGCGGCCAACATGGCGAAAGCAATAAAATCAAGTTCACTCCAAACTCCCATTCCTCTAGAATTTACCAGTAGATGACTTGTTCTTGGGGCCCACGATAGTATTTAATTCAAATGACGATGTCACATTTACTTTGGTTTAAAACAAGCGTATACATGCAATAAAAGTTATCTTTTAAAAAAAACAAATTACTAGTTGGAAGTTGATAATAGGTAGAGTAGCTGTGACCCAGGCCTGCTGCTAATGTACCCATTCCTTCTTTATTCATATATTCTGGACACTGCTTGTTATTTTAAGTGTTGTATCAGCTTTTATGTGAACAGTAAGATTGCCTAACAGATGTGCTGTATGTGGACTATATATTCCTTATTCTGTACATAATAAAATATTGGCCAGATTTTAATGTCTGGCTACCCAACTACTCCACGGAATGTGATTAAATAAAAGAGCATTTCCGAACGTTGAATGTGATGTGCTGCTTCAAGGTTTGGGGCTGTTGTGTAACAAATGCCGGAAACACTTATCAGGTCAAGCAGTATCTATGGAGGGTGTTTCAAGTCTGGGATCTTTCATCTGTTTTTGTTTCAGATTTACAGAAACTGGAATTTTGATTTAGACTTTAATTTTTTTTGGGGGGGGGTGGCAGGGAGACTGCTATGTGGGAAGTAACCTTAGCAACCCACACTTGCTGGGTGGTGACGGTTCCTCTCCGATTTATTCTCATTGGTGACTCGTAACCATTAACTTTCTGGAGGTAACAGGAGCAGCTAATTAATAACTAGAGAAAAATCATAGGTGGAATATTCTGCAGTAGGTGACCCACTTTCTGACTCCCTGAGGCCTCCTGAACATCCACAAGGTACCGATATGGTGTGTGATGAGTAGTTGAGGCCAACTCCCACAACATGCATGCCGTGCCTGATTCATAGTTCCATTTAAAGGTTCCAATGTTGTCACGCAATACTACATTTAGAATGTAACAAGCCTGAAATTCTTTAACTTTTTTCTACCATAAGGCAGACAGAGGGTCTCCACTTTGTCCAGCGCCCCTCACAGAAACCTACAGCAGCTGGGGTTCCTTGTACTGACCAATCACGAGCCTGCTTAGCTTCTGAGATCGGATAATCTCAAATGTATTCAGGCCATTAGGTTCCCGAGTTTGATCCGAACCTCAGGTGCATGTTCTTTCCTTGCCTATGGCGATTTCTGCCAGTAGCTTTAGTTTTCTCCCTACTTTTCAGGATGCGTTGGTTGGTTATTTGGCTGGTATAAATTACGGTGTAGGGAGGATACATAAGATTCAAAGAGAAGAGCTGATGGGCAGGTGAGAGAGAATAAAATTCAGGGAACTAGGAGAGGGCTTTACTAGGTGTTAGTATGGACCCAATGGGCCCTTTTTTGTGAATAATAAGTATGTAAGCTCAACACCATGCAGAAAAGAACAACCTGTTTAATGGACATCATTTCTACTATTAAATAATGACTAAAACACCATGTGGTACACTCATTTTGTGAATAGCAACTCACTAAATCAGACAAAGAGTTGCTGGAGGAACTCAGCATCCACAGGTCAAAAGGTCATTCATGTTTTGAGTGTGAACATTTTATCAAGACTCAATAAAGGGATCAGACCCAAAACGTTTCTGACTTGCTGAGGCCGTCCAACCATTGTACATCTGTTCAAGATTCCAATATCTCCAGCTTTTGTGCTTCTCTTCAGCAATTCATCAAAACTTCTTTAGTAGTTACTCCCAAGCCCACAACATCAAAATTGCAGAAGGACAAAGATACTACCAGATCCCCCCCTAAAGTCCCTACAGCATTCTAACTTGGAAATATATTGGTGTTCTTTCATCCTCATTGTGAAACATGCCTCCAAATTGAAGGTCAGTTTCTTTCCTCCTGCGATCAGACTATCAAAAAGACATCCCAATAGTAAAGGATAATGCCTTGTGTTGTTTAATTATACTTCTATTTTTAACATTGTAATACCTCAACACTTTAACACATCTCCCCTTAACACACCGGGCAGATTTGCCTTCATTGGTCAGGGCATTGAGTACAGGAGCTGAGATGTCATGATACAACTGCAGAGGTGTTAATGCAACCAGTTTTTACTATGGTCTTGAGGAAAAGGGTGAATAACGTGTTAAAATGAATGAGGTTGCCCTTGGAACCACACATGAGATCGGATGTTACTATGTCATCTGTAAGAAGAAAGAAAGAAGGCTTTGCACAGCAGGCCATACCCATGAAAGGCCTTCAGGGAGTACTTCACCCCCTGAAGTTCCTCTAAGGGCCATTGAAACATTTATTTGCAAAGGAGGTTATCACAAAGCAGCTTCAATTGCTGCAGCTGTAACTTGAGACCCAGATTGGGGCATGACTGCTGAGGTCTCTGAATGCATTTGGTCAAAATGTCATAGCGGTTCTGCAAATAAATACTGTTTCCTGCTCTGCATGCATCAACCCATTCTGGATTACCCGTCCTGAGCAATGCTGCATAGGAGTGTGGACTGTGCTGGAGGTCACTGACCCTATCACTCTGTTGCAGGACTCACCATTGGATATAGTCCCATTCATTTCAGTGGAATCACCAATCTTCACTATGAAGTACATTTAACTAAGTTTTTCATTGATTAAGCTCTCCAAAACGTTTCATGTTAACCATTTTATAAAAAAAAAATGTTCATTCTCAATTCCAATGGTGGATAGGATCTGACGATTGGAAGCATTTAAAACACTGAAAACCAGGCTGAGCAATGCTGGGGATCTGGAAACCTAGGTGATTTTTGGAGCCATATTTGCTCACAAAATCATCGAGGGCCTAAGCACTTGAGGTTGCAGGAAGCTGCACCTCCACTCAGGATGGGTGTAGAGGAGGGTAGGGACGTGTGTGGGGGCAGGTTGAATCAAGAATGGCCCCTGCCTGTTAACTTGCTGCAGGTTCCATAGAGGTGGCAACATCTGTGAACGTTCGCAGTTCAGAGTGCACTGTATTGCGGAGATGATCATCTGCAGAATCAGGCAGGAAAGCAATGGGCTTCCTAAGTGAGCAAATCATCACTGAGATTTTGGAGTCTATTCCTTTTAAAATCCACAGGATTGGCAAAACGACCTATGAAGCTTATCTGCTGTAGCCAAGGTCAACCTCCAGGGGTTCTGCTTTACTTTTTTCCAATGATGCCAGACAAGGGCTGAGTAAATGAATGATGTAAGACTTTATAAGCACCTGCCAATGTTGGCCTCCAAAGCTGCTGCTAAGCATCCGCAGCAACACTGTGAGCTGCCATGGAAACTGTCAAGGACATCAGGAGGAGCTCCATCGTGGTGGCTACATGGAGCAGATGGCTTGACCTATGTTATATGATCAACCAGCAACCACAAAGAAGGCATATCACACAGGGGTAAAGATGAACAATTACTTTATTAACAAAAAGTTAAACTTTAATTCCAAAATCCCCCCTTTTATAACAATGCCCACTGGTTACTATGCAAATTTCTATAACAGCGTAAAACTAATAAATTCCCCAGCCTAAATATAACATATGTAATTAAAGTCTAAGTTATATTTCTAACAAGCCCACAGAAAAACTTAGACACAAAACAAACACAAAACACACAAGACTCACAAAACTTCGATCTCAAACTGAAGCAAAGATCATAAACAAAATTCAGTTTGTTTGGTAAACTGAAGCCAAAAGATCTTTGAGAGAGAGAGAGAGAGAGAGAGGGAGAGGGAGAGGGAGAGAGAGAACAAAATTCAAAGTTGTCTTGTGTTGCTTGCAGAGAGAGGAACCACTGGCCTGGTCTGGATCCTTCAGGCTGCCTTTGGAATGTTCATCCCTTTTAAAATGCCCAACATTCTAAACTGTCCTCCAGACCATGACTCATGCTCTGGGCCTTCTTCCACTCCACAATACCCCCCAGTGGTGGTTTATCATCCAAGTCCAGAAATTTTTAGATCATTTTCTGCATATGCTCAGTCCGTCTCCCACTCTCTCAGCAGTCCACCTTCACCTTGGCTCTCGAAGGCAAACTGTCACTTTTTAACATAAAACCACACAACACATAGGCCAATGCACAACACAGAACTCTGTAACACCTACAATGGACATTTTCTGTGAAAAGTCCGAATATAAATTTCAACTGGACTGCTTTGTGGTTTTAGCCATTGTACATATCACTCCAGGTGGCTATCACTCCAGGTGACAATCCCTGAGTTTATAAATCCGATGATTAGATTGATTGTTGTCATCCACCGTTGTCATTACTGAACACTGGCTGCTATATTCCACAAGAATGATGAGAATACTGCCACAGGATGAGATGGTGAAAGGTGATATCTAATTTCAGGCTCATCCCTGTTGTTTCCAAGATTGCCTCAAAACTTTTCACGTCATCGCCTGATGGTAGTTTAAAGGAATACAGACTGGGTCTGTGGCAGTAGTGAGCAAGCCTCAGTTATTCAATGGCATTACAATCACCGAGTTGCCCAACTTCACCATTGATCAGGAACTGAAATGAACAAGCCACGTAAGTATAGTACCAGAAAGAGCATGCTGGGGCAAATGACTGACCTCCTGATATTCCAAAGCTTTTCCCTGATCAAGTCAGGAGTGTTATAGGGTATTCCCTATTAGCCTGGGTGAGTGCAACTTCACAGTTTTCAAGATAGATACATAACACTACATTTGACTGACATTCCATAGAACATCTTAAACATTTATTTCTCGACCATTAGTAGACAGTGGCTGGAGTGGGTACGACCATCAAAATGCATTCCTCTGACAGTACCTCGACAATCAACACAGACAGGGCTGCAGGTGCATGGATACACCACCATCTCCAGGTTCTCTCCATCGGAGAGCAGCTGCAATTATTAAGGATTCCCACCACCCAGCACAAGCTTTATTCTCGCGGCTGCCATCAGGAAAGAGGTATAGGTGTCATAAGACTCGCACCGCCAGGTTCAGGAACAGCTGCTACCCCTCCACCATCAGAGTTAGGTTTTTTATTTGCACTGTCAATAAGTGGTAATTTTGCCTTGGCCTCAGAATCTCAGGGTTGTATGTGATGTCATGACAATAAATCTGAAATCTGAAGTCATACACTAGCCTTTATGGATCTAAATCCTGGAGCTCCCTAGCCAATAATACAGTGGGACCACAGTCAAGGAACTGCATATACATAGGGTTCTTTCAACTTCACCAAAGCCTTTGACTCCATCAATCAAAAGAGACCATTGAACATCATGCTCAAGTTTGACATCCATCTTATGCTTGCTCCACAATGAAAATGGTCTACAATAGAATTATTCTCAGTACAAACAGTGTGAAGCAAGGTGGCACCACGGCCAAAAGCCAGGACTCAGCTTGAAATGTCAACTGTCCATTTCCCTCCATGGATGCTGCCTGACCCATTGAATTCCTTCAACTGTTTATTTTGTTTTGCTATAGTTACTTGACTCGTTGGGCTAAACCATGTTGCCTGACCCCAGACTCTTGAAGCAGGCAATTGATCTACGTTCTCACACAGAACAAAATGACCAAGTGGGCAAAGGAAAAGCTTCAAGGATGCGCTCAAATCCTCCTTGAAGTAATCCAACATGTCCACTAACTACCAGGAAATTATGGCCCACAACTGCTCAAAGGAGAGCATGGGGCATGACTAAGAACATGGAGGCATTAGGAGTAGACAAAAACCCTGTGGAAGTGGGCCACCTCACAAATTATTCTCCTGTTCTCCTCACCCTAGCCTATATGTTTACATCATGCAGTTCCCACATCAGTCTCCTCAAAATTGAGCAACACAGTGGCATTACAAGAGCTGAAGCTGCTCCAGTCCTGACCTTGGATGTGGTCTTTGTGGAATAGGTACAATATGTTCTCCCTGTACCGACGTGGATTTCCTATGGGTGCTCTGGTTTCTTTCTGCATACTAAAAATCATGTTAAAGGGAAAGCACAATGCTGGAGAAACTCAGCAGGTCAAAGAGTGTCCTTTATATAGCAAAGATAAAGATACATAACCAATTCAGGCTTGAGCCCTTCATCAAAGTATGGAAAATTGTCGGCAGGGGTCCGAGCAAAAGAGTAAGGGGGGGGGTTTGTGGTCGCCAAGGCAGGAGGAGGGAGGAGGGGACAGCTGGAGTCAAATGGCTGGGTGAAGGGAGGGGGAGGGGAAGAGGAGAAATGGACAGGGGAAGGGAAGAGGAGACTGTGGATTGGTAGTTTAATTGGCATGATCACTATACGTGATCCCTTGTATTCAGCTGAGTGGTAGATTCTAGGGGACGGGGGTTGGTGGAAATTGACAACAATGTGGGGAGAATAAAAGATGTGATTAAAAAAAAGAGGTGGTTGATGATTAGCATGGTTGATGACCCAGCCCACGCCCTCCTCACTCTGCTACCATCGGGGAAAAGGGACAGGAGACTAAAGATGAGCACTCAGCGGCACAAGGACAGCTTCTTCCCCACTGCCCTCAGATTCCTGAATAGTCAATGAATCAAAGACACTGCCTTACTTTTCATGCTATTATTGCTATTATTAGGTTTTTTTATAGTAATGTTGAAAGATGGCTATAATATAGACCCTTTTCCACTGGCACCCTGTCTCAGGAATTAACTGGAAGAAACACTGTCCGAACACAGGCGTCAAATGACATCATTTCCTTCTTTGGCTTGGCTTTGCGGATGAAGATTTATGGAGGGGTATGTCCACGTCTGCTGCAGGCTCGTTGGTGACTGACAAGTCCGATGCGGGACAGACAGGCACGGTTGCAGAGGTTGCAAGGGAAAATTGGTTGGTTGGGGTTGGGTGTTGGGTTTTTCCTCCTTTGTCTTTTGTCAGTGAGGTGGGCTCTGCGGTCTTCTTCAAAGGAGGTTGCTGCCCTCCGAACTGTGAGGCGCCAAGATGCACAGTTAGAGGTGATATCAGCCCACTGGCGGTGGTCAATGTGCCAGGCACCAAAAGATTTCTTTAAGCAGTCCTTGTACCTCTTCTTTAGTGCACCTCTGTCTCAGTGGCCAGTGGAGAGCTCGCCATAGAACACGATCTTGGGAAGGCGATGGTCCTCCATTCTGGTCACGTCTCCAGAATGGAGGACCATCGCCTTCCCAAGATCGTGACATCATTTCACCCCTCGACCCCTACTCATATCCCCGCCATTTGCTGATGCCGGCGTGCTGATAAAACTAGTAGAAAAAGGGCAGCAGGAAATCACTGTTTTCAGTTGAAAGTAGAACTCTCCAATCCCCGGGAATGATTGTGTTCAGTGGAAAAGCAATTAGTGTCCCAGTTAAGGGTGGCCCAGAGGAAAAGGGGCTATTGTACATTTGCACGGTGATGCTGCTGCTAAACACCAAATTTCGTGACTTGTTCATGACAATAAATCCTGATTCTGGACATGATGGGATGAAGGGCCTTGTTTCCATCCTGTGTTTCTATAGGCTTCTTCAGGTACATTCTCCGCCAAGAATGTGCCTGCAGAAGCGGAAGCGGCCCTTTGAATTGCCGTTCAGGAGGCAGTGCTAAAAGTGCAGCGCTGGCCAGCTGAAGGGTCAGCTGCACCGGATGCGCCTCTGAGAACAGTCCGGCTCCTGTCCCTTCAGGCTGTCAGGTTTGGGATGGCTGCCTGTTAGAGCTGGAACAGTCGGCGTGGGCTATCAGTGCGGGGATGACCCGTGCGGGACGTCCCCACACTGATCCTGTTGCCCCGCTCTCTCCCAACAGCCCAATATCAGTCCCCACGCTGTGGGGCAGCTAGCGCAGGCTGTCAGTGTGGGGATGTCCCACCCACTACACTGTGGGGACTGATATCGGGCTGTTGGGAGAGAGCGGGGTAGTGAGATCAGTGTGGAGACGTCCCCGCACTGACAGGCCACGCTGGCTGCCCTGATGTCCCACGCCGGGGAGAAGGGGCAGCTGGGAGGGGGGGCTGTCAGGTGCTCCCCAGATGATTGTCATCCTCTTAGCAGCTGCTTTCAGGCGGCTGCATTCATGTGTCGGGGGGACCTCAGTGCTCCAGCGATTATCTCTCCTGGAGGAGGGTTTCAAAGTTTGCCTCGCAGGCGCCTCCTGTGCTTTCAAGTGGCCTCCCGACAGCCGCATATGGGCATAAAATGCGGCTTTACAATCGGGGATTTTGGCCACCTGAAAGTGCTTTATGATGCCATGAGAACTCACAAAACTGGGCTGATGCAGGTTTCAACAGCAGTTCAAAGAGTTTGAAGGTGGTCGTCTCCCTTTCTGAAAGGTAGTAAATGTTGTCAGGTGGTTGTTTTTCCAGACTCTTTTGTGTAGTCTTCCAAAGGCGCTATTTACCTTGGAGAGTCTGTTGTCTATCTCTTTGTCAATCCTTGCATCAGATGAAATGGTGCAGCTGAGGTAGGTAAACTGGTTGACCGTTTTGAGTTCAGTGTGCCCGATGGAGATGTGGGGGGGCTGGTGGTCATGGTGGGAAGCTGGCTGATGGAGGACCTCAGTTTTCTTCAGGCTGACTTCCAGGCCAGAGGTGCACCAAAGACTTCCAGACAGAGGTGCACCAAAGAAGAGGTACAAGGACTGCTTAAAGAAATCTCTTGGTGCCTGCCAAATTGACCACCGCCAGTGGGCTGATATCGCCTCCAACCGTGCATCTTGGCGCCTCACAGTTCGGCGGGCAGCAACCTCCTTTGAAGGAGACCGCAGAGCCCACCTCACTGACAAAAGACAAAGGAGGAAAAACCCAACACCCAACCCCAACCAATTTTCCCTTGCAACCGCTGCAACCGTGCCTGCCTGTCCCACATCGGACTTGTCAGTCACCAACGAGCCTGCAGCAGACGTGGACACGTCCCTCCATAAATCTTCGTCCGCGAAGCCAAGCCAAAGAAGAAAAGAAAAGTTGTCAGTAACACACATGAAAAGAGAAGCGAATGGAGAAGGGGAAAAAATGTGGGAGCTAGTGAGTGAATGGGGAAATGGGAGGAAGGAAAGGAAAGAGAGAGAGGGGAGGAGAGGGGTGAAAGGGAATGCAGAGACAGAGGGAAAGTAAAGGGGGTTCGGTTATTCCACCAGGGGCCGCTGTGGGCCAGTCGGGCAGAACTCGGGTCGCCTGCGCTGCCGCTTGGAGACGCTGTGGGGCAACCGGGCCGAGTTCGACTCGTCTGTGCTGCCGCTTGGGGCCGCAGGGCGGAGCTCGGCTCGGCTGTGCTGCCGCTTGGCACCACAAGGCGGAGCTCGGCTCCTTTGTGCCGCCTAGTGGCAGCTGACGAGGAAGCTCTGTGGGAACACTGCAATGGCGCGCAGAGTGATGTGAGTCAACGGGAAGGTCGGGCTGAGGGAAGTTCATCTCTTTCAGAGTGCGGGCAGACTTCCGGGCGGTGAAGTTTAAGCTGGGAATCAAAAATCTACCCGACCCTTCTTGTTGACCATTCCCCACCACCTCATCTCCTTCCACCCTCTCACCCTCCCTTCGCCCACCCCCTCCCACTCCCCCTCCCCCCACCCCTCCCCCTCCCTTCCCCCTCCCCTCCCCCTTTCCCCCTCCCCTTTCCCCCTCCCCTCCCCCTTTCCCCCTCCCCCTTTCCCCCTCCCCTCCCCCTTTCCCCCTCCCCCTTTCCCCCTCCCCTCCCCCTTCCCCCCTCCCCTACCCCTTCCCCCAACCCCTCACCCTTCCCCCACCCCCTCACCCCACCCCTTCCCACCTCCTTTCCCCCCTCCCCACCCCTTCCCACTTCCTTCCCCCTCCCCACCCCTTCCCACTTCCTTTCCCCCCTCCCCACCCCTTCCCACTTCCTTTCCCCCCTCCCCACCCCTTCCCACTTCCTTTCCCCCCTCCCCATCCCTTCCCACCTCCTTTACCCCCTCCCACCTCCTTTCCCCCCCTCCCCACCCCTTCCCACCTCCTTTCCCCCCCTCCCCACCCCTTCCCCACCTCCTTTCCCCCCCTCCCCACCCCTTCCCACCTCCTTTCCCCCCCTCCCCACCCCTTCCCACCTCCTTTCCCCCCCTCCCCACCCCTTCCCACCTCCTTTCCCCCCCCCCACCCCTTCCCACCTCCTTTCCCCCCCCTTCCCACCTCCTTTCCCCCCCTCCCCACCCCTTCCCGCCTCCTTTCCCCCCCCTCCCCACCCCTTCCCGCCTCCTTTCCCCCCCTCCCCACCCCTTCCCGCCTCCTTTCCCCCCCTCCCCACCCCTTCCCGCCTCCTTTCCCCCCTCCCCACCCCTTCCCGCCTCCTTTCCCCCCCTCCCCACCCCTTCCCGCCTCCTTTCCCCCCTCCCCACCCCTTCCCGCCTCCTTTCCCCCCCCTCCCCACCCCTTCCCGCCTCCTTTCCCCCCCTCCCCACCCCTTCCCGCCTCCTTTCCCCCCCTCCCCACCCCTTCCCGCCTCCTTTCCCCCCCCTCCCCACCCCTTCCCGCCTCCTTTCCCCCCCCTCCCCACCCCTTCCCGCCTCCTTTCCCCCCCTCCCCACCCCTTCCCGCCTCCTTTCCCCCCTCCCCACCCCTTCCCGCCTCCTTTCCCACCCCTCCCCACCCCTTCCCGCCTCCTTTCCCCCCCTCCCCACCCCTTCCCACCTCTTTTCCCCCCCTTCCCCACCCCTTCCCACCCTCTTTTCCCCCCTTCCCACCTCCTTTCCCCCCCCCCCTCCCCACCCCTTCCCACCTCCTTTCCCCCCTCCCCACCCCTTCCCACCTCCTTTCCCCCCTCCCCACCCCTTCCCACCTCCTTTCCCCCCCTCCCCACCCCTTCCCACCTCCTTTCCCCCCCCTCCCCACCCCTTCCCACCTCCTTTCCCCCCCTCCCCACCCCTTCCCACCTCCTTTCCCCCCCCTCCCCACCCCTTCCACCTCCTTTTCCCCCCTCCCCACCCCTTCCCACCTCCTTTCCCCCCCTCCCCACCCCTTCCACCTCCTTTCCCCCCCTCCCCACCCCTTCCCACCTCCTTTCCCCCCCCTCCCCACCCCTTCCCACCTCCTTTCCCCCCCCTCCCCACCCCTTCCCACCTCCTTTCCCCCCTCCCCACCCCTTCCCACTCCTTTCCCCCCCTCCCCACCCCTTCCCACCTCCTTTCCCCCCCTTCCCACCTCCTTCCCCCCCTTCCCACCTCCTTTCCCCCCCTCCCCACCCCTTCCCACCTCCTTTCCCCCCTCCCCACCCCTTCCACCTCCTTTCCCCCCCTCTCCACCCCTTCCCACCTCCTTTCCCCCCTCCCCACCCCTTCCCACCTCCTTTCCCCCCTCCCCACCCTTCCCACCTCCTTTCCCCCCCTCCCACCCCTTCCCACCTCCTTTCCCCCCCTCCCACCCCTTCCCGCCTCCTTTCCCCCCCTCCCCACCCCTTCCCGCTCCTTTCCCCCCCCTCCCCACCCCTTCCCGCCTCCTTTCCCCCCCTCCCCACCCCTTCCCGCCTCCTTTCCCCCCCTCCCCACCCCTTCCCGCCTCCTTTCCCCCCTCCCCACCCCTTCCCGCCTCCTTTCCCCCCCTCCCCACCCCTTCCCGCCTCCTTTCCCCCCCCCCTCCCCACCCCCTTCCCGCCTCCTTTCCCCCCCTCCCCACCCCTTCCCGCCA